>NC_062199.1:412500-605000 GCF_912470025.1 Vespa velutina | reverse complement strand
GAATAGATCAGAAATGTTCCTACGTAATTATTGAGTGAATAATTTCTAGGAGTACATGATAATTCGACAGGGATGATCGTTGAACCGATGCTCCTTGAAATTAATGCGAGAGCACGAACGATCGAAAAGAAGGGCATAGATCGAAGATGGAAGATCGTTCGACGACTTCGTCGTGGAGAAATTTTCCGCGAGGTTGGACCATCTCGTGGTTGTTACGTCGTTGTGATTGGACGGTGACTTCGAAAGGGTTTAGTAAGGAGGAGGAGGAGGAGGAGGTAGGAAGAGGCTGAGTGGAACAGGCCAAGAGAGTAAACAGGAGACGGCTGCCGTCGCGACGGTATATGCCGAGTAACAAGATATTGACACTGGCCGATAATGGCCCTTGGGCCGCGGCCCGACCAAAAAGCGAAGCGGCAACTTGAGAAAATGGAGCTGAAATTGGTGAGAGGCCTTAGGGATGGCGAGTGAGTCGTGGGGAAGCGAGGAGATCCACCCTGCTTCTTCCCTTCCTATCTCTCTCCCCCGTCTCCCAACCCCCTTTCTCGAGATACTTTTCCGCTCCAGAAATCGTCTTTATCGACCAGGAGTCCCGGTGTTGCAACGTCGACTAACTGGCGACACGTCTTTGCCAAGGGTTGGAGGATGAACTTTCGTTCCGCTGATTTTTTCCGCCCTTCCCTTCCTTTTTCTTCCCATTACCCACGCTCGAGTTTTGCGCCGTAAACTTCTTCTTCTTCTTCTTCTTCTTCTTCTTCTACTTCTACTTCCCGCTCTTCCCTTTTTACAGACGTCTCTCCCCACTTTCCAAGAGAAGAGAGAAACGGACGATAATTTCGTCGTTTCGTGTTTGCCGTCTGGGAGAAGTTTGAAAAATTGCGGTTCGTTAAAATCCGAGGATGTTGCGCTCACCCTGGAGTTTCGCCGTAATCAACGTGCTCCCTTTCGCATTGGCATCAAGAGGCGTTATCCGGTGTTATCGTTCTAGGAATACGAGCCGTTTCCAACGAAAAGAGATATTATTTAAAGTTGGCGAAAGGAGCATGTGGGGTAGAGAGAGAGAGAGAGAGAGAGAGAGAGGGAGGGGGTGGTTAGGGGAATAGGAGTTAGGGGAGGGAAGCGAGCTCGCGGCGCGAAATACGTTGGCTCATATCAGAGGCGAAGCGCGTCGCGCTTCGTCGAACACGATCCTTTCGACGAATATCGAATAATCCAGGACGCACATCTGACGTTCGAATTGATATTCGTCTTTGTCTCCGCAATGGCCGACATGTGATTTATACCCAGAGATATTGGCTCCAAGATGGCGTAACAACGTACCGTGATGGATCGGCTGACGTTTCATACGATCGATTAGTCGAGATCGTGCGTCTTTGCGAGAGCGAGGAATGAAGAATTAAAGAAGAAGACAAGAAAATGAAGTATAATTTTTTCAGTTCTTAGAATTGTTTTTCTACATTGCGTCTGGGATAGCATTAGTTAGGATGCTGAATGTACTGGCCTCGATTATATTATTGAGTTCAAGAGGTTCGACGTTATATATAGTCTGGAACAAGCTTTGCTCGTCTTCGGCCGATTGTTGGTGTCCTCGTTGAGCGCAGATAAATGTATTCGCGAGATCGCCACCAGATCGATTTTATCAAAGCGAAACGAAATTCTTTTTCCTAACGAGTAAGATTTTAGATACGTTTCGAGTAAAAGTTTATCAGGTTTCTACCATCTCGTGGAAAATTTTTAAGACCGCTACGATGATAATCTTTCGCCGCGAATTCTCTCGATAGATATGTATCTTCCCTACACTGTCTGTATTTTTTGTTGGAACGTACAATTAAAAGCACGAAAAAGAACCGAAAGTACAATCAGTGGATATCTCCTTGGTCGACAATAGCGGTTACGCGATTCCGCAAACGTTGGAAGCGCGCCGCGAAATATGCCCGAACGGCACGCTTTCCGTGAGAGTCTCGCGTTTCGAAGACGAAATGCTTTCATTTCCTGGAATTCATTCTCGCGTCTCTTCCGACGATGCATTGGTATATTCCTCGAGTAAAAGGCCCGATTATATTCGGTAGAAATTGGTGATCATCCTCCCGTTTCGTCGTTTCCTCTACATTTTTTTCTTTCCTTCTTTTTTTTTTTTTTTCTTTTCTTTTTTTTTTTTTTTACCGTGACTTTCTCACTCTCTTCATTTCGTCATTCGCGATATTTGATACGACGAACGAAATTTTTGGCTCGACTAAGCGAAAAGTTTCAAGAAATCACCGTATAAATTTGTTATCAAAGGATCCGAGCAAGTATTATTTAATTGCTCTGTGCCGAACTGTGTGATGAATTAAAAATCAGTTCCCGTTTCTTTCGCTAATAAAAGATTTGCGGTATCGATGCTTACTCCGGTAGCGACGCCAAATTTTGCCGACGTCGGGACACGAAACGCGTCTGCGTATTTTATGGGATTTACCGCAAAAATGAGTGCCGCTTGGCTATAAACCGTAATGTATTAGCAGGAAAATGCAAATTGAACGCAAAACCACGACTCGAAACAATGCTTTTAACTCTCGCTGCGGGACGGTTTTCGGTCAGTGAGGGTAACGAGAGGAAGGGGAAAGAGATTATAGGGATGTACGTTGTCAGCTACTTTGTAAATTAACATTAACGTGTTATAAGTAAGTGGCAATTCAAATTAATGCAGATGCCGTACTCGCGATCTAGTCGCGCGCCGATCGATATTGGGTGCGCCCGCGCGGTGAGCCGAGTTATGAAGCTAATTATTAGCGTTGCTCGCATTCGATCGCTTTAAACATACCAGGTACATTCCCGTTCATAAGTTAAGCAATTCGGATTTTAGTTGAAATTAGAGATATCGATTAGTTATTAATGTAGGATTCAAAAAAAAAAAAAAAAAAAAGATTATTACCTTTAATGCAATATTTGCAATATTTCGTTAGTTTCGTAACGTTAAACTTGCGATGTATACGCGCGAATGCGTATAACATGCCGCTTGGAAGTCCCATTGGTTCGTCGATATTAAGGATAGCGGTTAAAAGAGCAACATGTGGCAGCTTGCCCCGTCCCGCCGTCGCTCGCAGGGATGTCGTCGATGCTTTTCTCGATCTGCGTTTCTCCTTGCTTCTCTCTCCGTTTCTCTTTTACATATACGCCTTTTCCCTCGACATTCTTATTGCGACGTTACGAAGCTCGTAAATTATCCGCACCAGCTTCTGTGGAAGCTGTGAATAGCTCCATATACTACGTTACAATATTTTCTCTACCGTTAGGACACTGATCGATGATTGAACTCGCGTAATAATCAAATGACGTATTTTATATTTCTTTTATACGTCGGAGGCAATATTACTTATAACCTATTAGATATTATTAATTATTTTAATATATAAATTAATATAAAAATCTCTTTTACATTAATTCTTCATGCTGTAATATATACAAAAATCTTTTTTTTTTTTTTTTTTTTTTTTTTTTTTTTTTTTTTTTTTTTTTTTTTTTTTTTTTTTTTTTTTTTTTAAATAATTTCGAAACAGTAAAATACGAAATGAAGGGATAGGTAGAAGGAAGTAGAAATAGGTAGTTCATTTTGACTAAAGCTTCGACGTCGTATTGAAATTTCACCGGGTCTCTGGATCTATCCGAGCGAAGATTATCTCTAGCCTTTTGCTCTCTCTCTCTCTCTCTCTCTCTTTCTCTCCCCCCTCCCCCCCCCCCTCTCTCTGTTACTATCTGACTTGCGCAGGTTCCACGTCTTTTGGCGTTAATCCAGTTTCCACGGGTTGGAAACGCAGCCTCTCGCAGCAGCGTTGTACACGGACGAGTTTGTCAGTGAAACGGGCGCTATTAAATCCTAACTGCGTTCGCGAGAGCGCGCAGCGCGGCAATGCGGAGTGAATGCACACATTGAATAAATTAGAGAGTTGGATAAACACGCGAGGATCAGCATCAACGTCCCGCTTGGAGAACGTTTCTCTCTCTCTCTCTCTCTATCTCTATCTCTACTAGGTCTCGCTTCGTGCCTATCTCTTCCTTCGTCCATCTGCATGATGCCAGTGAAATAGCCCATAGATTATTTTATTTTTTATTATATCTTAAAAATTTTGTTTTCAAAAGTCCGTGATCCGCAGACGATCCAGTCAAGTTATTCCTAATTTCATATTTAAAAGTACATGTTTTCTTAACCAGTTTATCTGACAATGGCCTTAATTCTATCTGCATTATGGGTATCTTTCTCTTTAAGTTAGCCCAAGTATTTCAGGATTTATGGCTGGGAGTACCTATGGTGAAGGGTACGCCTTGAGAACAACTACAAAGAGGGAGGGAGAGTCATCTTTTCTGTGTCTTGAGAAGTCAACGAAGAATATACTCTCTTTTTTCTCTTTAACTTTTTTCTCGTTACTTATTTCTTTTTCGTTTTCTCTTTCTCTCGCCTTGACGGTGCGACACTTTTAGCTTTTCTCTCGCTAACATCCATTTTAAAGACACTCGCAAAGACTCGCTTTTACGTCGGTGTAAGTGGATGGGTGAAAATGAAGGAAATCCTCTCTCTACGAACTTCTCCGAGTCGGCATAATTTTTTTATCGGCGAAATAACAGTGGACTGCTAGTGCAAGTAATTGAGTTCCTCTCTTTCTCGTTTTACTTCGCATTCACTTAGTCGCGACCTTTTTTTCTTCATGGCACGTAAATACTTTTTGTAGCGTAGAAGGACAATCGATATCGCTCGATTAGGACAGAATAAGTAATGATTCAGGCGTGTACTTTTTATAATCTCAACTTTTCGATTAAGACATTAAACTTAGGGAGCGGCTATAGTCTTATCTCCGAAGGACGTGAATTATTCCAGTCGCGTATACGGGCTCTAAACATTATCCCGGAATGGAATTAACGAGGGGGAACCAATATAACTGTCCGTGACGAAACAAGCGGTTGGTTTAGAGGTAAGGCCGGCTAATGGTAATTCTAAGCGCGGCTCGACCTTTCTGCGCGATCGTTGCTCAAAGTCTCGGCCCGGCGTGGCTCTGCAGGAAGACGAATGTGCACGATGCGCACGAACTAGTGTTGTATCCCTTCGCGGCCTCAGAGAACCGACGGAAGTACGCTATAGGGGCAGCTAAGCATGCACGGCTGAGCACGGATAAATGATTCAGAGTTTTGGAAATATGGAAAGTGGAGTGGTTTAGGCTTCGCTGGTGTTGCCATTACCGTTGCTAGATACTGCCATTGCACTGCTAGCGGAGCAAGAGACAGACACAGATACGCTTGGTACAGCAGGTGGTCTGCTCTCGTTGCTAGTAGATACTGCCGAAGAAGGTGTAGTTGCAGCAGCAGCAGCAGCATGAGGAGGAGGAGCAGCTAGCAATGGTCTACCTATCCCAGTAGGCACGCACGATTTCCAAGAGTGTTCTTTTTCTCTCTTCCTCTCTCTCTCTCTCTCTCTCTCTCTCCCTCTCGTTTTACCTCTTTCTCTTACTAAACGGTACACCATCCACGAATACGTGGCAGTGCTTCTTTCTTGGCAGTGTTCGGATAATGCTATCCGTAAGGCATTCTGAAGCATATGTATATATATATATATATATGCTTCATATGTATGTAGGTATACACGTATATGTCATACCTACGTATGCGCGCGATAGTCGGACAGGAGGTCCTCTTCGAAAGAGAGGGTCGAAATATATTCGAGCGAAATCGTCGATGCAGCGATCGAGAGATACGTCCACGCCACGCCGTACATGAATCCTCCGATATTGCGCGATTCACGATCCATCGATTCCATTCTCGATTTCCAGGTACTCGTGATACACGATTTTATAGGATAGACTCTCGCATACAGTTTGAGCACAATGAGCGAGGTGCCTGAAAGAACACGATTTCTATCCCTCTTTGAAATGTTGTAGAATCGATCTCGATGAGGGAATAGGAAAAATTCTGTCGCTGCCTGGGTGAGCTCGAGCGCGTTGGTCGTTTAACGAATATCGAATGAAATCTTGATCAAATTTCGGTTCGTTCGAGTTCACTTATTCGAAATCTCGAAACATGAAAGTTTTGGTGGTTTCTCGCGTTCATTCTCGTTTTGCATTAATGTTTGTTGCTCCAGGTGTGTCTTATTCCCAAGGGAAGCTGCTCGGCATTGAGCGCTTTTGCACGGCTCTTACTCAAGGGTTGCCAAACTTTCTTGCAACACGCTTGCCGCGTCCGGGTACGTGTATAATCTAAGCTCGTGTACGTTCGTCTAGACGAGTGTGAAACATGGGCTTATATTCGCGCACGAATACTAGCTTCGTTCACTCACGTAGGTGAGTTTGAGGAAGCGATCGGAAATTAGAAACCATGTGGCGAGAGTTTCGAGTGTGCCGGAATTTCAAAATGCTCCGACAACTACTACGTCCCCTCCTCCCCCTCCTCTCCCATTCTCCCACCCATCCCCACTCCTCTCTCACCAACTCCCCCAAGCCAGAAAGAATCCGAAACTCGCTAAAACTTTCATATCGTACACGCTGCACCCTAGACACGTATGTGTATTCGCATTATGTAAGTGGAATAAGGTCGTGCCGAGTGTAAAATCTGTATTTTCCGATATCCGCCGGCAGTCTGACCCGTCGACATTGTTTTAAACTCTTTATGAAGGAATCCACCTTTCTTTCCTAAAATTCAACTATGCTCCCTTTTCAAACGAGATTGCATTCGAAGGAAAATTCTCTAGCGTGCGAGCAAACTTTTCTTCATGTATCGATAAATATTTATTCCCCGTACATTAACATTTGCCCTTTTCGTGCGCACCCATATATATATATATATATATATATATATATATATATTTTGTTAATAACTACCTCGTATCGATGATTTCAACTAGATTTTTCTCCTCGTATTATCGAATTATATTTCCCTTTCTTTCTCTCTGAAGCTTTTGGAAAATCAATCCCGTTTCATTGAACGCGCACACTGTGTGCGGTTGGCCGGCCTTTTTTTTCCTCCGTCGTCCGACGAAATAACGTTAATTGATTGGTAATCGGTCACGCGTGACCACAGCACCATCAAGAATACATAAATATTTGTTGTTTGGGCGTGGCGCGCAGGAGCGCCGTTAAACGCGACCGTCATATTGTGGGTATACGGTTATTAAAGCATGCATATATCGGACCGATCCGCGTGGGCTTTATTCAAACCATTTTCAAATGGTTCAGTGTACACATCGGCCAGCGAGCCTGGGTAAATTTATAACGTGATAGCGTCCCGCCACTGAGAATCACCGACACATTGCTCGTGCCTCCGTCTTTTCTCGTTGACTCTTGCAAATAGCGTACGCACACACTGGACCACCAAAGTATTCAAAAGGCTTCGATAAAAGGTTAATCAACGTAGAATTGGAAATAAAGTTTGAAAAAACGATTCCATGGAAGATAAAAAGAAGTAATAATGGAAGCAATAAAAAAGAGAAAAGGAAAAAAAAAGAAAAGAAAAGAAAAGAAAAGAAAAGAAAAGAAAAGAAAATGAAAAGCTTTATTTCGTTCGATCGTATATATAGGTTCATGTTCCTGTCCCAGGAACGCCGTCGTCGTCGCACCCAGGAAGTATCTCGTCCTCTTTGCCATTTTTTCTACTCGGTGTTGATTTACTGACAGTAATCCCGCTAAGAGGCCACTGTCGTCGATTTATTACTGGTTCGATGTTCTAATTCACTTTTCCTGCCGCGCCTCCCTCTTCCTTCCGATCTTTCTTTCCATTTTATTCTCACGATGCGTGCTTCTTCGATATATATCTCCTTCCTTCACAACCACGGAACAACTAAAAACATCTTTACATATTACTTCGTCTTGCACGTTCATTTCCGTCTTCTTGCAAATAAATAGATAGATGGATAGATAGATAGATAGATAGATAGATAGATAGATAGATAGACAGATAGATATGGGGATAGATGGATAGATGAATGAATGGATGGTATAGATATTCTCGTGTTTAGGGCGTTACGTATGTACATAGATAAACGATATTTACGAGTATCCTTCGAAGCCGAGATAGATCGAGTCATATAATTGATTGTTGATATCAAGATATTCAAGATATCGTGCGCATTGGCAGTTTCTGCGTAATACGGTTTTACGAGTTTCGCGTTATGGCGTAAAGCCAGTTCCACCGGTTTCTTTCTCACAGGAGGGATTCATCTTTGGTTGCAACATTGAGAAAAAAGTCGTGGGATGCGTCGAATGGCCGTTTCATCGGATATATAACGAAATATCCCATCCCCCAAGAGCTTACAATCGATATTCTTACTTCTCCTAATATCCCGTTCCGAGTCGAATTTTTCTATTGTGAATAGGCCAGCTCTTTTTACGTCTAAGAGATTTGCTTAACAATTTCGAGAAAAGAATACAATGGAGGTAGAAACTCAATTTCCCGTTGGAGAACGGAAATGAAAATGGGCCGCAAGGACGGAAAGAAGACGCGGGTTGTGCTTGCAAACGAAAAGGCAAAGACGACAAAGCGGAGCTTCCTTTCGTGATCAATGACATTTCTAAAACGCTACGTAATTTGATATAACTTTCTCGGTATATTCGTTAACTTTGCAGCAACGCAAATCTCTATACCAAGGAATAGAGGAAGTCATAGTTTTGTGTTACGAGTTAAACAAAATATATCGTGTAAAAAAAAGCATGTCTTATTTAAGCGGTCTTACCACTGAAAACCGTTGCCGTGAAATAGCGGTTAATTACTTAGTCCTTCCAACGGTGAATTTTACCTGGCGCAGTGGCGTAACGTTACCAAGTTGGTAATGATCCTCGTGGTAAGATTCAAATATAATATCTCGCTTACGCCATTTTAATTAACTATTAAATTCGTCTGGAAGAAAAAAACAAGTGAGGTTTGGGGTGGTTCCGGCTCATATCGCGCACGAGATGGCGGCGTTAAATTCGAAACGCGCCTGCCGTGTTTATTTCCCGCCATCGACGTGCCGGAACGATGCATGGCATCGTAAAACCACGGGCTTAAGTGGATGGAATCGACTTGCAAATATCCCAGACGACGACGACGAGGACGACTATGGCGTCGAAGACGACGACGACGACGACGACGACGACGACGACGACGACGACGAATACGACGACTACGACGATACTACGACAAGAGCCCAAGCTCAAGACGATAGTATTGCGAGAGTGGTATAGCCCTTGCTCGAAGCACCGTCGCCGTTCAGAAGCCTTTAACGACGTGTGCTTATATTTAATCGGTAACACGAGCGATACGTTATTTCCCCCTCGCTTAAGCACGCAAGATTTTGGTCTATCGTGGCGACAACGCCAACGTAAATACGATAAGCTTCTCGTGCTATGGAGTAAGAGAGAAGGGACGCGAGAGAACGAGATTCGAGTCACGCTGCTCGAACCACTAACGATAAAAGTTTTTCGGACGGATGATACTTGGGACAAGTAATAGGAGAGATCTACTACAAGAGGTTCCTTCTTTTCTGCCAAAAACTTTTCGGATACTCGAATATCGTTCGCTATGTTGAAAGCAATTCGTCGGTTAGCAAAGGGGGAAAGTATTGCGATAGAGATATAAAGGGCGAGACAAAGAAATACCATAGGATGGAAATCCTATAATCGATTTTCGATTTCGATTTCGATTTCGATTTCGATTTCGATTTCGATTTCGATTTCGATTTCGATTTCGATGTCGCCGCAACGCATTCAAGGGATGCAAGAATGTTACGCGTACAGTAAATGCATATATATATTTCTAGTACCACTTGTCTTCTTGGCTCATGGGAATGTAAAAGGGAAAGCGACGAAGCGACAAATAATTTGCGCTACGTCGGCTAGCATCTTGCCGTGTCTACTTGCTAATTCTCAGTTCTAATCCGGCAAATCCCATGGCACCCTCGCGCATTGAAGTCGGCTTGAGATGAGAACGCGGATGAAGGGACGGTGAGCATATAGTTTCGATGAGAGGGAGAGAGAGAGAGAGAGAGAGAGAGAGAGAATGAGAATCTATGCGTAGAACGAAGAGAAAGAAGAGATCGTGTGCGTGCAGCTCTGTTTGTGTTAGGAAGAGAGAGACTAGAAGCAAAGCTCTGTGCAGAGGTGGTTGTGGTAATACTACTTGGCGATGAGGCTAATATGCATGCGCTCGACCCGGCCAAAGTTCACTTAGATCGCATTGCATTGTATTACGTGGCATTACAATGGTGCTCCATCCCGTGGAGAGAAGGACGAAGAGTTAGAGAGAAACCTCTGGTTACCTGCCCCCACGACCCGAGATCGCGTCCTCGCACAGACGATTCTCTGACCTTTCGTCCTCTATCTATCCCTCTACCTCCTTCTCTTTTCCTTTCCCTTTCCCGTATCTTCCTCTCTCTATCTCTCTCTTCCCTTTCCTAGTACCGTGGCCGCAGGACAGGTCAAAGAGGCAACACATGCTTAATAATTTACGTGGCACAAGTGGGCTAGAACTTTACTGTGAGTTATGTCATACTTGCGCATACACTTGCACTCTCTCTCTCTCTCCCTCTCTCTCTCTCTCTCTCTCACTCTCTCTCTCTCTCTCCCCCTCTGCCTCTCGCTTCCACCCTCTTATTCCTCTTCGTGTACGTAGACTCGAGCACAGTATGGAAACCCACACATCGAACTTTCGAACTGACCGATACTTACGATTTGTAGATATATATGTGTTATATATGTGCGGGTATACGACTTTTCTGAAGAGAGAGTTTGCCAAGGTAAAAGCATCCCCTGTGGTTAGTGAATTATTGTTGTAGAAAATTCTGTAGCATGAGCAAAGAATATGGCTAAATATTTTTTTTTCTCTCTTGAAGGTTCAATTTTTAGTTCGAAAGTAATATACCGAAGGAATCAATCTCGAAGAGTATTGTATTATTTAATTTGATTTCTTTCGACTGTCACATTTGTCCGAATCGAGCTTTTGAAAAGTATAAACTCCTTCGCAGAATTTCACGCGGAGAAGGAAGAAATTTCGGAGCTTCGACGTTGCTCTAGCTCTTCACAAATCACGTTTTGCAGGTCTGTCCTTCGGCAAGGAATTCGTATACTTCCGGGCAATTTCCTTTCACCATAAATCACCGTCCCACGACGTGAAACACGTTCGACGTGCCTCGGCCGTTGTCGATCTCGAGCATTCCTCGCACTTTCTTTTTCTGATCTCTCGCGAAAAAGGAAAGCACGAGGAAGGTGGTGAGGCCTTCGTGATTTTTCGATACTAGGTTTCGACTAGACCTTCGCAACTTTCTTTCTTTTTTACCAATCTTCTCTTACCTCGACTCGGACGACGTTTCAGAATTAAAATTGTGGATCAAGAAAGAAAGTTTTAAAAGCGTTTAAGACTTATTTCTTGAAAGATATTTTAGGACAATTCGATGCATGGGTCGGCAAGAAAAGAAATTGTTTTTTGATGTATACATAATGATCGAAAAAAAGAAAAGAAAAATAATGCAATATTTATTCCCGCCTCTGATGCCTTCGAAAATAGCAGTCCACTCGCTGTGGGACGTTGTTATGGTCTGTATTCGAGTAGAGGGTTCGAGCGTGCAGAACTCGGAGGGTCTCTTACGACGTGCATACATACGTAGTTTCGTGCACACGTACGTATCCCTGCGAGACGCCGCGTCTGTGTTCAAGGGTCTGGTATAATGTGACACGATCGAGTATCGCACGAGGCGATGACTCAGCTCGTCAACCCCCATAGGACACGGGACCATTATACCAGCTACCCTTTTTAGCACCACTGGGAAAAGCAATGTTCGTAATAGTCGATAGCTCGGTTCGATCGCCCAGATATATTTTTTCGATGCTATCGAACGAATAGACAATTATCGAAAATTTAATTGCCATCGTTCATGCCCACTGCACGCGCGCGCTTATGTTTCTCGTTATTATAAATGAACATTGGTTTATTGACGACGACCGAGTATAATAGAAACAACGGACTCGTTGCTTATTCCACTTTAATTAATATTATTTGTAATTGCGGAACAATGTTGTTGACAATGTTTTTCGTTAAAAATGTATGAAAAATACCAATGTAATATGAAATAAAGCAATAATGTTCTCTCCCGTAATGTGTTGCGCTTAATAACTCGAGTCGGCCGTATTTATGGAAAAAGAGAGAGAGCGAGAGAGCGAGAGAGCGAGAGAGAGAGAGAGAGAGAGAGAGAGAAATACCGGATTCTAATGATACAATCGTCGTTCTTAATCGCGTATAGAAGCGTTTGGCCTCCAGGAAGAGTTCCCTTCGCACGTTCCAAAAACTACTTGGCAAAATCCAATTTCGAGGCGGATTCGGGTGAATGGGGCACCAGAGATTAAGGGTGGCCCATGGAAATGAATGTTGCGCGAGGCCTGCCGAGATGGTGCGTAGGCTAATAAGAGGGAGCAGAAGATGTCCCTGCGCCGAGCAAAGACCCGGCAGGGGAGAGAAAGTATATATGTAGTCCCTTCGCACATTGAGATGGGGTGATGTCGTAAGGGTGGCTCTTAGGCACCCACGAGAGGGAAAGAGAAATGGAGGGGAGGGTGGTACGTACGCGTGTACGTACGTTACCTACGTGTGTGTAATTTCCCGGTGGACTGTGGCGTCAGGGCGCGTGGTGCGGATCAGGCACCGAGGGTCGTTCAACCACCAGTGTTGTCTCGTGTCTCGTGCGGCGTGTCGTAGTTCTGTTCTCTAGTGATCGTGAACGTGCTGTACTTGTGGTCGTTTAGTTTAAGATAATCACTTTTTCTTTCCTTTTCTCCTACTTTTCTCAAATTATTTATATCGAAATTATACATATCTATTACAGTCTCGGTAGTCTTACTTCGGTGTGTTTTATTTCTTTAACAATTCGTGCGCCATTCGTCGTCTAGTTTGCGATCGCGAATAACTTGCGGCATCTAAACGACTTTTAAACGTCGCACGAGATTTCGTGACCTGCGCGTGAGCCCTTTTGAGTCGGCGCATCTGGACACGGTTTAATAAATAAAACTGAAGTATTGTACGTGTTTGTGCACGTGAGGTATTGTGATCGGAATGTACTCAAAGATATAAACATTTTTTGGCCTTTATATGTTATAAGTGTATATGTTACATCGTAAAAGTTGTCCCTCGAGTGTGATTTGAGTTTCGATCAATATTTCAAAGTTCATATAAATTAAGATACCTGTACAGATACATTTAAACGTTCGAACGTTCTATCGAGATTTTTCTAAGGTGGTTCTTGATGCCTTTCGAAGGCCATTAATTGTTACGCGTGCGTTGCCATCTTTGGCTTCTTTTTTCTCTCACTTGCTCTGCTATCTTCCGTTTCACTTTTCTCTCCCACCTCCTCTCCTACTCTAGCTTTCCAGGTCTCTCCTACCGTTAGATATTCTCTTTTTCGCGTGCACACCGCATTAGCCTCATCCCACCCACACTTTATCTCTCCTATCTCGATCCTCCCTCTCTCCTCTTTCTCTTCTGCCTTCAGCCGATCCCTTCCACTCCTGTCACGTCCCCTTGCTTTCCGTTCCAACGAAGATTACGCTATCGTGTATTTTTTATCGAGGCCCTGATTAAAACCGGACCCTCTTCCCTTCGCTTCCCTCCTCTTTCGTTGAATAGCGCCTACGTTTCACGCGTTTTCCTTCCATCCTCTCCCTATTTATCCCTCTCTTTCTCTTAACCCCCCACCCCCCCCTCTCTCTCTCTCTCTCTCTCTTCCTCGTTTCTCCTTCCGATACCGCCCGGTCGAGCTTCCGGCCGCGAAAGCTCGAAAATTAACGACCACCTTCGTGACGACTTTCGTGCATTCCGCCCTTCTACGATTCACGCGTCAAACGCCCAGCAACTTCACGTTTCGTCGTCGTTCCACGCTCAAAAGCCGATAAGCCCCGCGATACTTCCCTCTTTCTGTACCCCCACTACTCCTTTCTGAGCAAACACGTGGCGAACGATCGATTCAAGGTTGACTGTGTGTAAGAGACGACAGGAAAGGAAAAGAGAATAGGGAGAGTAAAACGTTCGATCGTAAGTGCGAGTGAGCTGTACGTGAGGATAATAAAGAGCAAGATGCTGATACCCGTGTCTTCGTCACCCTCATCCAGTAACGGAGATGGTGCCCTTAAACTCTTCGTCGGGCAGATACCGCGACATCTCGAAGAGAATGCGTTGAGACCGATGTTCGAGGAATTTGGCAAGATCTACGAATTTACAGTGTTGAAAGACAAATATACTGGCATGCATAAGGGTGAGTTTATGGAAAAAAAAAAAAAAAAAAAAAAAAAAAAAAAAAAAAAAAAAAGAGAGAGAAAGGGAAAAAAACTTGTACCTCTTTAGAAGGTTGTAGCCAGAGCCATTGTAGGTATCGTCCAGTGAAATAAAACACACACACATACACACACAAACAACGGGAATGAGAAGGTTCGCAGTTAACCACTCCCTTGCTCTGTAAATTTAACACACTAGTCAAATTCGTAATAATGAATATTTTATAATGAATTTCCGCACAATAACTGGGAATTTGAAGCAAAATTTTAATTCCTCCACGAAATTGACTTGTTTTACCGAACCAAGCGTAAATGCATACATGTTTCACGAAAAAATGAAAATAAAGAGAAAGGAAAAGGCAAACGCTGTTAGCCCAGGTGTACAAAGTCGAAAAGAAAAAAAGAAAATAAAAGTTGAAGAAAAAGGATGGTGGAGGGCTTTCGAGCAGTCCGTACGAAGTAAAAACGTTCCCTCGTAACGGCAACGCAACGCAACGCAGCGCAACGTAAAGTTGTAAGTTTGAAAGGGACAAAAACGCTCACGCAACCTTTCTCTCCTTTTTCACCGAAGAAGTGGGAATTTAATCCAAGTCATGACACTGATGCGGGACGATCGACGAAAAGGGAGAGATGGCGTAATAGTGGTGGGAGAGAGGCGAATGCGAGAATAGGACATACGTTGCAACCTGCTCCCTTTCTACGCGAAGGAAGAAGAGAAGAAAGAGAGATAGACGGACAGATGGAGGGGAGAAAATGCAGGAGGCTTTCGTTGAAGCGCGACTGAGAGATTAATCAGGATTTATTCTTTTGTCCCACGGCGCACATCTACGGCCAGAGAGAGAGAGAGAGAGAGAGAGAGAGAGGGAGAGAGAGAGGGGGGGGATCGAGAGTGGGAGGAGGTGAGGGAGAAGCTGGTACTGGAGCGAGAAAGAGGAGGAGGGATGCGAATATACGCCAGGGTATGGAAGAGTGGGCTAAGCCGGTGAAACAATAAATTTCGCGGCCATTCACGTCGATCGACAGAGAGCGAGAGAGAGAGAGAGAGAGAAAGAGAGAAAGGATGAGCCGACGTCGACGATCGACGGGCTTTGTTGGCCGGCCGTAAGCCAAGCAGTACCCTCTTTCTATCCCTTCTCTCTTACTTTTATCCCTCTCCTTCTCTCCTTCGTCCTCGGTGAGAGAGATCTCTCGACGCAAGGTTCCTCGGAACATGACGGAGTCGATACAATGGCTAAATGTTTCGTTTCGGGTGGTTGCGGTTTCGGCTGGTTTCCGCTACGGAAACTTGTTCCGGAAAGGAGGACTTTAACAGGCCGGCAGCCTACGTCACAGCTTCCTTCTCAACTATCTCGTCTCCTTGCGAACACTCGATTCTCAGTTGAATCCTCGAATTACGATAGGTCGCCTTTGCTATTGGGATGGCTGCTTATGCGATACCAATTCCATCCCTTTTCTTATTCTTTCGAGAGAAAACGAAAAGAAGCGGACAGCAAGATTTCCGAGGAGACGGCTATTTCGAAAAATGAGACAATGCGGTGACCGCTTCGAACGAAGGCTATCTTCATGAATTCTACATCAGCCGAAAAGCCACGAACGATTTCCAGCTTGGAATTTTTGCTCTATAGCGTTGCAATCGACCGCTCCTCTCATGATACAGACGCTCTTGCTACTTTATTCCGGAGTCGATTTTCTAATGGAGAAGTCATGTCACTCGTCGATACTTATCAATAATGGACGATACGCGATATGGAGGTGAAAGTACCAAACGGTATTTGACCCGAATTCTTATGAGGTTCCCCAGACTCTTGCTCTCACTCTCTCTTTCTCTCTCTTTCTCTCCCTCTATTTTCTCGACGGGTGATTTCCGTCGACCACGAAGCCTCTACCCGAGGAATTTTTCTAGGAAGTCCAAGGCTTCGCTGATCGACAGGAGATCGACATTTTCGTTAATTTAATTTCAAGGAAAAATGGCTGCTATGCGATCTCGCCTGACCGTATAATAGCTGAGAGAATTGCGAGAGAGAGAGAGAGAGAGGAGGGGGGTGGGTGGGGGAGCGGGGGAGAGGAGGAGAAGGCAGAAGGATAAAGAGAAAGGTAGAAAACGCAGGTATTTTACAATAAATATCCGGCCGATAAGCCGTGCACGATATCCCGGTGCATTGTCGAGAGAACACATTTTTATTATTTTTCTAGGCACGCGAAATTTATGGCTGACGAATGGCCGTTTGACTTTTTGCCTGGAAATACCTCGTTAATCTTTCGAATTATTCTCGCTTCGCGCCGACCACGCGAATTCACAATGTTCCGTTGTCTCTTGCGATGGAAGGAAGGCGCGCAAAGTTTTCGAGTGTTGGAGTGTTGTTCGAACGTCTGTCAAGCGCAAACTGGAATATTCGGGAAATGGAAAATTGAGTTTTTCTTTTTCTCCCTCGCTTATTTTAGCTTTGTATTTTATGCTTTTCGAAATAGGAATTGGTATTGGTTGTGGAGAGATAAGTAACGAATCGATCGAATCGGGGGTTCGAGTGTATCTCGAAAAAAGAAAAGTAATGAAGTGGTAGCTAAGTCGTCAACGTAAAATCCGCGCTTACGGTCGAGTAGCTCTCCGGAGAAAATCCGAAGGTAAATAATTAAATCTCGCCATCAGCGTGGTCCTCTTTAATGAGCGCTTGATAAGCACGAAGCAGTTTTATTGCCCTTATTAGTAACTTACGGTTGAAGAAGCCAAGCAACCACGATCGATCGGTACCACCATCGGCATCCAGTTTCAAAATAAAACGAATAACAAGCTTTCTGGGCATGGTATTAATATTTTCTCAATCTCTCCGTTCGTTCTTCATTTGTGCTTTCATTTTTGTGCCACTACTGTGGTGGTATCGATTTATCGACAGTTTCCATGCTCGAATTCTCTCCAAAGTATTATACGTCATTGATTTAATTCTCTTGAAAATGTCGACGAGATGGAATATTCGTCGTAGTGGTCTCTCTCTCTCTCTCTCTCTCTCTCTCTCTCTCTCTCTCTTTCTCACGATGTGTCAAAAAGTAAGACTTGTTGTCTCACGTAACGCCTCGTATCAAATTCTCGCTTAATAAATTCGCGAATCAACATGGTCTCGCTGTCGTTATACCGTTAACGAATCCACTATAATATCGTGACAACGTCCCGCCCGTCCGAAACTAATCCTCGGTTGTCACGAAACAACGGTGTCCGTAGTTTGAAGCTGACCGGTAAACAAGGGTGCATCGATTTGCTGCACGTTCGACGAGACAATTGGAGGGTCATTTTACCAACGCCGAATAAAATACGCTCGTTTGCGTCGGAGCTCGTTTACCAAATCAAATAATTCGTTTCAACGCGTATCCTCTGAACCTGATCCGAATCAGTGCGTGAATTTCGGCTACGAAATTTCGGCCGAGAGTGTAGGAATGAGTGGCACGAAAAAAGGGTAGCTGGAAGAGACGGAGAGAGAGAGAGAGAGAGAGAGAGGGAGTGGGGAGGAAAAGTGATGAAGCGCGTCGAGAATATACCCTTGGTCGCGAAGACATCGGTCGCCCGATATCACCGGCGTCGAAGATCCTAGGGCGTCTACGGCGAGTTCATTAAAATGCGCCTTTGAAAGCCCATAAGGCTTTATTCGACAACTCTTTCGTATCTCTCCAAATGCTCGATGATGTTTCTTAAACCCACCTATATCTTTTCTCTACGCCTAAGGGATTCGTTTTCGTTTCATCCATGGGATCTTAGCTAGCGAATTCGAGAGATCCAGTCAGCTATGCTAGTGAGTTTTGTGCATGGAGGTGATGGGTAGTAAGAAGAGTTAGGCATGCACGGATTTTAAGAGATGTGGAACGCGCAAACGTTATAGAAGGGGAACGGTTAGTAGAGCGGGATCGTGGAGGAGGAAGAGACGGAGGAGAAAGAGGAAGAGAAAGAGGAGGTTGGTGGGCTAGGAAAAACGCAATGCTCGACGGCAACAAGGCTGCAACCGACACGGCAGTCTTGTAGTTTCGAAACAGCTCTCCAATTTTAATGAGACCCGTCTATTTCCCCGCGATTCTGTCTCCGTGTTACGGGCTGCCTTTGTGTAATTATATTTTGATTCCTCGAGCTGCATGGTCCTCCCCTCTTTTCTTTCCCCTTCTATACCCTTTTTCTCCTCTCTTTCTCTCTCCCTCTCCCTCTCTGTCTTTCTTGTCCGACGTCGTATACACCCCTTCCCACCATCTCCAACTCAACCAAGCGCGTCCTCGCGAATTCTTCCTTTCCTTTTCTGTCCTCACCAGTGATGGCGCAGACTCGTTGTGAATGCTAATACATCCACCTTTTCCTTTCTCTCCAACTCTCCTAGTTACCACGAACGACTCGGATCATGGCAGTCCACCCTTGTCCTTCTTTCCTCTTTCACCGATGCCTTTCCTCGAGAGATGCTTTTCTTTTTTTCTCTCAGTCTCCTCGTACTTCTCCAATTTGTTCTGTTCCACAGATCTTCGTAGATTGAGTTACAATTCAACGCAAATAGAAAACTACTCCCGTTCTCGGGTACGACGAAAACTCTCTTTGCATTCTCTTTATTTCGGTGCAAGCTCCATTGGACGGTACTTCGGTTCCTCGGCATCCGTACTTAATTACCGGGTAGTTACGATACTTTGGTCTCCGGTGATCGAGGGTACTCCTCCAGTCTCCTCCTACTCCTTTGTTTCACTGCCAGATGCTCCGTATTTGCAAATGAACCGTATCCTTCTCGAAGAATGAAGAGAATAATTGCGATTTGCAGATCTTTCGAGAAACCTGACTTAGCTCTTAAAATTTCACTTTTCCTCTTGAACATGTAATACTTTTATTAATTCCACAACGACCCTCAACTTTGCATATTGGATATATTTCTTGGGACGAATCGAATTTTTCACGTGTTATCTAGAACGCGACGATATGTGAAAGATTTACAGAACAATGACCTACTACGTGACGTTTCAAATCGATAAGCAATTGATCCGATTCGAGCATCCCTAATAGATCTTGTCGTTGGGCAGGAAAATCGAATAAAACTTTTGATTTCGTTGTCGACTACGGGAATAGATTCGGGTGAGTGCTCGATGGAGAGAGAGACAGAGAATCAAAGCACTGCCACCTTTTAGCATGGCGATCGTACTCTGCGCGCTAGGGTAGATTTTAAAGAGAGCGCGTCTATCGATTCGCGCGTATATCGATTTGAGCGATAACTACGAGTTTAACTCTCGCGAGCAGCGTGTTCGTTTCAGCGTATTTAACAGCAGTGTACAGAGGTCTCAGCTGTTGGGGTGGCTGGCACATGGGGACCATGGCACACGCCATTACAATGGCAGCGAAGCTTTTCCCATCCCATTCTCTCCCTTTCTCTCTCTCTCTCTCTCTCTCTCTCTCTCTCTCTCTCTCTCTCTCTCTCTTCCTATCCCTCCAATCCAGCCGTAATTTTCCCCTCACGCAACACAAGGTGCATGAGTCTTGTCTGCCTGTCCGTTCTCGTACGTGGACCTGTGTTATCCCATTTTTTGCCACAGGTCTCCTCTTCTCTTTTTCTCTCGGGGTGTACTTCTTGTTTTTTTTCTTTTTTTTCTTTTTTTTCTTTTTTCTTTTTTTCCCTACCCCTTCTTCCTTTGTTTCTCGATTCTTCTCTTTATCTTCTACTTTTTCGTCTCACTCAAAAAGAGTAGAAACCTGCTCCCTTTTTTGTTACAACCACCGGATCGATCAAGTGTTATATCTACGTTTTGCCTTCTGGCCAATTCAAAATTGCTTGTATTCAAATTGATCTTCTCGTACGTATCATCGAACGAAAGTTTTATATTTTACCTTTGTCAGAAAATTATTTAAAAGTGTCGATGCGGATTCTCATATTTAGGAAAAGCATCGAACAAGTGAGGCAGCATTCTATTCGATCGTGTAGATCTTTCTTGACATCGATCTGTCGGAAACAAAGACGTCGTTACGCAAACGTTAAGAGCGATTTTCATGGGAAGTAAGAGAGGATGGCGCGATATAAGAGTCGTGCTCTCGAAAAAGAGGGGTTGCATTCGCGTAAGAAGGATTTGTGCGATAGGAAGAAGCTAGACGCTAGGGAAATAAGGTAATACCACCGGCTTTGTCTCGATCGGAGGCTAGGCGAGTCCGTGTAAAGGAAAATAAGGGGTGGTAGAGGTGTATAGGGGGTAGTTGTTGGGTCGTGTAGTTTTCCTCTCAGCAATGCGCCTTTTGGCTACTCTCCTCTTTCGTTATTACATCGAAAGGAAAAAGAGAGAAAGAAAAAGCACGCGAGGTTTTTCTTGCTGCTCGTTCTTTTCTCTTCTTTTCTCTTCTCTTCTCGACATCAAACTAAAATTACACTCTCGCGCTGCGGCGGCAGTGGCTGTGGCAGAGGCTGAGGCTGTCGGGGTGGTACGGTAGGTACACGTTGGAAAGAGAAGAAGCCGTCCTCGAAAAATTCCGGGCCGTCGAATGCGAAGAATAGGAATTCCCAACGAAGCGGCGCTTGGAAGGATCTCGAGATGGGAAACATAAGCTGCCGATACATTTTCTAGCGTTGCTTCGTTCCGTTTACTTCCTACCGAAATCCTCGTTGGTTTTGAGACCGAACTATACGCCGACGACGACGACGACGACGACGACGACGACGACGACGACGACGACGACGACGACGACGACGACGACGTTAGGATTCGCTTGCACCGGAACAAGACCGTATCAATTCTTCGATCGAAGTTCGCTTTCTGAATTTCATTGTGACGAAAACTCGTTTTAAAATAATACCATGCGAAAGGGAAATTGTTAAAAAAGTTCCTCTTGAAGAAAGCGCGTTTTGGTGAATCCGGTAAATCATCAGAGGACACAGCCAAGACCAGATAGATCCGCATCTCTTTTGTTATTTTCAATTCGTTAATGCATCGAAGAGTTTCCGCAGTGTCCCGGATCGATCTTTAATAAGCGTTCAGCTTAGCGAGTTGGGATCCAAGGTGCTATATAACCAGTAGGATCCTTGGCGATGGTAAGGTATGAGGAAGTGGGGGAGGAAGAAGGTGTAGGAATAACATAGAACGCGTTGGCTAGGTCAGGAGGTTCAGCCGTAACAGTCGATAAGGACTTGCCAACCATACCCGTTAACGACTATGTAAATTGACGTGTCTATTTATTCAACCGTTCGTAGTCTCGAGCCTTTGCCAGATGAAGACATCAGAAACGAATTTCTTATAAATCTTCAGCGAGGTGCTCGCCAATAGGAATAAGAAGAATTTTTCGAAATCAATGGGGGAAATATTATGCTAATATCAGAGACATTAATATTCTTTTCTTATAACTTTACTTGCTTCTATCTTTCTTGAATCCATCTCTTCGAACGTTTCATCAACGGATGTCATCGTTTCTGCGGATCGTAACGATGTACATCGTTTACGTCAGGAGTCAATCGTAAATAAATTTACTGCTCGCCAAATCGTTTCTTCGATGGGCACTCGATAGGAGAGCGGACTATCATAACGCTCTGTTTGAGCATTTTATTGCAATACTAAAGTAGGTATTGATCCGAATCCAAGAGAATCACGAACCAAGGTGCTCGACGACCATCGATCCGTCGTAGAGAAGACGAAAGAGAGGAAGAGGAGCAGGAGGGAGAGAATGGGAGGCGGGGTAGAGGGTAATCATTTTCCGTGTCCTCCTGCTTCTCCTTCTCTTCCGTCGGTTATCCGAATTGAGTTCGAGGGGGTCTCGTAGTAAAGTTGGGGGCTAGGAGAGGACACAAACACCTCCTTTCGAACATCGTAGAGTGGAAGGAGGCTCGGTAGGCTCTGCTCGGTGAAGAAGAGAACGGCTGGATGAAGGAGGAAAGATAGACTAATGTATAGATGTGTGTGTGTGTGTGTGTGTGTGTTTGTGTATGTGTTTGTGTATGTGTGTGTGTGTGTGTGTGCGCGCGCGTGCGCGCGTGTATGTGTACATTTACACATATATACATCCCTCTCCCTCTCATTCCTGTCTCTCCCACCGTACCTTTAGCTCTTCTCGCTCTAGCTGCCTCCCGATCTCTTTCTCTCCGGAACGAGAGGATGCATGAGAGACTGCTCCAGACCGTGGAGAGCGGAGTGAGGGTGCTGCCTTGGGGTTCATTATTCAGGGCTATTGATTTCCATCCACCTTCTACCAGTAGCCCACCCAACGGTACCGGCGACCGAGAGGAAAAGGGAAAGAGTCAAGAAAGTGATGGAGAGAGGGAGGGAGAGAGAGAGAGAGAGAGAGAAAGAGATGACGGGCGGGTGCTTTTTCTCGCACTGCTTTTTTTTTTTTACCTCTTGTTCCATTCTCTCTCTCTCTCCCCCTCCCTCTTTAGTTTCGTACATTTTTCCTTTGACGCATCAACCTACATATACGTCCGGTATGCACTTAAACCAAGTGTCCTACCTTACGACCAGTCAACAATCGTAGCGATTGTTACTTTTCATGTATAAGCCTATCCGTTTGATCTCGCTGATAGTATCGTATCTTTCTGAGGAAATGGCTCACCGAAAACGATTGGTACATGGCGCTCGAGAATTCCAAAAGAACCGCCGTCATTCTAGTCGTCGATTCTTCATCCTAGATTCGTCGATTTCTCTATCGCGTCCCTTCTCTTTCGAGTTAACCGAGTTAGTTGGAAACTCTCGGAGGCAAAACTTTCCACCCCTAACGACGGGCCAGCGAAGGCTCCCCAAGCTTTCTCTTCGGAATCCCTCCTTCGTGGTTTTCTGTCTGTAGAAGATCACTCGAAGGATCGTGGCTAACACCACGGGAACGAGCCACTCCCGATCTTTTCTCCCCAAGAGCTCACGTGGAAACTATATTTTATTACCAAGACCTCGAGATATTCGACCAGAGGCATCTTATCTTTGAAATTCTATTTCTCCTCTAGTCGCGAGCGTTTAAAATGTGATCGTTTCGAAGAATTTTTTTTACATATGTTTCGCATAAAAGCTAGATTGAAAATGTTGTTTCAAAGCCAAGTCATTAAGACGCTTCGAGTACGGAGCTTTTTCTTTATTTGCTAGCTACTTTTATGATGATTTCAAAGGATGGAACTTTGCGGTATTCGCCGCGTTTGTTTGCCTCGAGTAGTCTTTTGCGAGGAACGTTTGACGCACTTTTTCGACTTTTTTATTATTTTCTTCGAACTCGTCCAAATACCAAAAGCAAATGTTCGGTCTATCTTTTGCATTAGCCAAATCGATCGGGAATGTATTGCGAGAAAGAGAGAGAGTGAGAGTGAGAGAGAGAGAGAGAGAGAGAGAGAGAGAGAATGAGGGGGCGAGGAGTAAGTACTCGGTTAAAGCAGCCGAAGGAAAAGGAAAAGAGGATGCTCTTGGGTGTAGGTCGAATCGTTGGTAGTGCCATGATCTCTTCGAGCGTATCCTTCGTCGCGTAAGGTAAAACCCCATTACGTGTTAGCTCCTCCGTCGACGGTTAAAGCGTTACTTGGTCTCTCTTCGTTCGTGTAGGTGGAACGGAGTAGGTCTGGCTTTAGGTGGGTGGGTGGTATAGCATAGTATATACAGTGATACCGGCATAAAGCGAAGCAAAGCGTGGTGGAGAGAGGAAAAAGCGAGAGAAGGCTAGAATGAGAAAGGTATATCGTGTCGTATGCCTATAGGGATTGCAGCGCCGCGGGCGCCGGCGCGAAGCGGTCGCTCGCGAGACCACCTCCGCGTGGTGGGCTCGTGACGTCAGCTATCCTCAGTGTGCGGAGAGCGACCGCAGTGTACACCATCTCCACGTTTTGGCAAAGGAGGTGGCGTCGTTGCCGAGTGCGCTAGTTCCCACTCTCTCTCTCTCTCTTTTTCTTTTTCGCCGTACGATTATCTGCGAACAGATTGTTTTTATTTTCTCGCCTTCCTGTGTATCCTCAGTCTTTTGTCCCTGTGTTTGTGCGCGTGCCTCTGTCTGTTTCTCTCTTACCTTCTCTCTCTCTCTCCCTCTCTATTTCTCTCTCTGTCTCTCTCTCTCTCTCTCTCTCTCTCTATCTCTATCTATCTCTATCTCTATCTCCCTTACTTTCTATTCCTTCTTTTTCAATCTCTAGCTTCCTCGATCCGGTAAGCTCACGCGTCTTCCATTTCCTCTCTTGCGAGTTGTGTAGATCGTCGATCTCCGCGATTATCGTTGCCGGTGTTGAGTTGGGTTTGGGGGGGGGGGGTTGTTCTCATCAAAAGAACGCGAGGAAAAGTCGAAGGTTGGTGTGAGGCATATCTCATCGAGTCGTGGGAAACAGAGAGAAAGAGAGAGGGATAGAAAAATAAAGAAAGAGAGTCTGAAAGAAAAGTCACGTTGATTCTCGTCGCTCGTGACGAGCTGGTGGTCGTCGGCCCGCTCGTTGAACTTGCTTTGTATCACCTTGATGAGTACGCCGACGACGACGAGGTCGACGGGGAGAACGTTAGCGGCGAGGACGGTCGGTGGTGGTTCTAACCACGCGGTCAACTCCAAGCCGGCTGATACCTAGCACGCGAAGAACACAGTGCACTCGTTCTCTCACCGCGTGCGTGCGTGCGCGTTTCCTCGCTCGCTCGCTCGCGTTCGAGAGAACGATCCGTCTATTGTCAGTTTTTCAACATAGAGAGTGATACCGCGAGGACACGTGGGAAGCTTGCTACGGAGAGGTCGTCATCGTCATTCCCCTCGTGTTCACGTGCTTCAATTTCCAAGTGTTTCTTCGCATTGTCCAATCGGCTCGATGTATCAGAGAGAAGAAGAGGAATGATTATGATGATTACGATGACGCATCTCAAACGTCATCGATTTTCCACGGACATTTTCCGGAACGATTAACGAAAGGACACGCTTGGACGTCTATCAAAGACAAACGGTTTATTTTCCTTCTTGTGCGTTCTTGTGCCTTGTGAAACTATTTTTCTTCGTCTTCATAGGATTTCCGGGATCCGCAAACACGCGGAATCAAACAGGCAGCGTGGAGCGCTCGGCGATCGTGTGGCCGCGCGCCGCGGACCTCTACCTTTACCAGCCAGGTACGCTCTTTTCATCGCGATCGCGAAGGATTCTTATTTTTTACCTTGCGAAAGGTAAAAACGATAACAAGTTTTCCGAGGGCATTGTTGGGATTTTTGGGGGCAAAAAAAAAGAAAAAAAAAAAAAAAAGAAAAAAAACAACTGAAATAAATAAAAATAAATAAATAAAAGAAAAGAAAGGAAAAAGAAGTCTTCGCAGTCGTATGTCAATGCGTGTATGTCGATGCAACGTAAACGTGTACGTTTTTATCTCGATTCTTCGAAGAATCTACGTGAATCTTTAATCTTCTTCAGTTTCGTACAAATTTTGCAGCCATACTTTCTTTTTTTCGATTTAACGTAGGCATAGTTATAAAACGGCCGCTCGTAAGGCTCTCGAGTGGCTTACTCGAGAAAGTACTTTTAATATTCGCAAGTTCCAACCACTACTCATACGGGTGGCGTATGACAGCGCGTGCATTAAAAAAGATGGCGAAGAACTTGCGGTATGCCGGCCCATTCTTCAGTGACTCCGCAGCCGCGAGCTTTCGCCGCTTCGTCGGTGCATTCTTGCACAGGCACAAGCTTTGCCAGGGCATATTCTAAGTATGCTCAATAGGATTCATATCCGGTGACAAAGTGCGTGCTATTTTTCCGTGACGTCGCGTGCTTTTCAACATTTTTCCTCAGAATTCGTTCCATGTACTCGGTCTCACAACGGTTTACCGTTCGAACATCGTTCACAGATAAGATCTCTATAAGACATTACTACGTAGACAATTGATCTCGTAAAAATGACGTAAGAAACTATGTCCCCTTAGAATTTTTCTCGGGACACGTTCTCCCACGAAAAAGTATATTATTTTCAATTTTGTCCAATCTATTCTCCTATCTCTGGCGGCCATCTCCTTTCTGCTATCGCGTTTCGGCGATCCATTTTAACGGAGTCGACGTATGTCTTCTTACTTTTATCTATATACGTTCGTGTGTACCGTATTCTCAGACGCTAGATAAACTTAGAGGCGATGGTTTGCGCCAATGCAAAACGTACGGTGATTCTTTGAACGAATAAATTCGTAACTTAAATATGTTTGAAAATCGTAATATGGTATATATCGCTTATTTCTAATGGTCCGATGGAAGAGAGGCGCAAAGGATCAAGAAGGAAGCCGATTAAATTTTCGCATTTTAGTGGCAGCACACATGGAGGGAGGTATAGCTACTGCTACTTGAGTTTTGGTTTTGGCAGCGCTTCCAAGAGCTGTGTTTCTCCTCTGTATTTGCAATCGAGGCAGGTTACAGCCTGACCCGAATCCTTAAGCTAGACCACGGTCACGGGATGCCCCGACAGGCAGGCACGTAGTAAACTACACGCTAGGCTGTGCCAGGAGCGTCTTCCTTCCTTCCTATCTCTCCTTCTATCTATATCCGTCGTCCCTTTACCATCCTTACTATGTCCCTTTACTCTTTTTTATCTTTTCTTGTCTTTCGCTCTTTACTCAAATTTCCTCTTATTTCGTACACTTCGTCTTTTTTGTTTGTTTTTTTTTTTTTTTTTTTTTTTTTTTCAAACTGCCTTTAGTTTCGACCGATACGAACAATTTCTATCATATGAAAACAGAATAAAAAGTCATAGAGTCGAATCGTAGATTTCCAAAGAGCGAACATATTTTTCGAGTCACCGATCACCGACGTAAATTCCAAGAACGAAGAGAAATCACGAGATTTCTCGTATCGTTTCTCGAAGAGTAGACGAACGATATCTTCCTCGTAGAATTTCAAAACGTACTCGAAACGCTTGACGGAGCGAGCAACGGTCGGAGAGAGTGAGAAACTCTTCCACCAGTCTCTTTCCCCTTTCGGATCGATCGGCAGTGACGCCGAACGCGCCGTTTAATGGATCTCGTCGGCCTCACGAAATTTGATTCTCCTAACACGCTCGGAATACATTTTTGATGGAACGGATCGGCCGAGTTGGCCAACCTTGCGACGAAAGAGGGAATGGAAAAGAGGTGAAGATATTCATAGGCAATTTGTAGAGGAGCTTGTAGTTACGTGTTTTCTTGGCTACTTGAGGAGTCTTTCATCTGTCTCCCTCTCCCTCCTACCCTGCTCTCTCTCTCTCTCTCTCTCTCTCTCTCTTTCTCTTCATCAAACCGTATTCTCGGATAACACCCGGGAGAGTTCCTTAGTATTCCGAATGCATTTCGACCGCGATGTTGGTAAAGAGTCGCACTTGTTGGCATCAAGGGACACAGGGGACATCGGACGTGTTGGACATTGTAGGAAGAGAGAGAGAGAGAGAAAGAGAGAGAGAGAGAGAGAGAGAGGGAGAGGGAGAGAGACGGAAGGGCAGACTATAGCGCTACGAGAGGATCGTACTCTGAGGGACACTGGAAAGCGAAGTGAGTGCACGGTGGTCAGCTCAGAGTGTCCCTTGGGAGGTTTCTGGACCGCAGTCCTAAATCAAGTTTTATTCCCCTGTGGAGTCTCCGACGCCTCAGACCTTCTTCTCTGGCATTACCGTTTCTCTCGTCAAATCCATTCGTAATACCGAAGAAATGTAAATTTGTTTTATTTAGTTTCGCTTGATTTACTTTTAATCAAGTGAGAATAGTAATCGATAACATTAAGTAATAGTAATTGTACCATTTTTATTATAAGATACGAAAGATTAACGCATTTAAGTTAATCCGAAGGTATATCCTTTGAAATAAATCGAAGAAAGATTTATTTCTCGTGTCGAGGATTCCCGCGAACGAAGCTCATCGCCAAGTTCGAACGTATATGCGAACGTATATATTTGGATGAACAAGTTACGAAGGAGGACCGCCTTTGTGCCATTACAGGCGGAACATTACAGAAAGAAATACTCGTGCTTCCAGTCCGTTTCGTTTTCGTATATGCAACGCGACGGCGACCTATGCTGCCGTCACGCCCATAAACATAGATCAAGTTCAACAATGGGTCGCCGGTAAACGTATTGACATTTTATACTTCCCTCCAACGCTGACTGTTCGCCTATGCGCGACCGTACTCGGTGCGTTAGTCAAACTGCAATATCAGGACAAACTGCAGGATACGAGCGTTCTCTTCGCGATTCCCTTCACGACGCTATCTTAATAGAGGAGAACGTGTGAACGTTCATGAATCTTCGATAACTTTTCGAAACGTTTCAATCCGATGAAGTAAGTTTACAACCCCAAGAAAAATGTATTATTGGATACACCTTGTTGGTTTGGAATTTTCAAATGTTTTATTAAGTTTTATAAGACGAAAAGTACGTTATATTTTACATTTTAATCACGAATCTTCGTTCGTCGAACTTTCCGAAGAAACGAGTTGCGTTCAGGACACGTAGACTTTCCCAACGCGTTGCACTTTAGAGAGAAACGAAGTTTGGCGATAGATCGACTATATTTGTCAAGTTCTTACGACAACGATGGGGAACGGAATCGAAAGTCAATACACTCGATTAGATCGGTGATCGGTCCAGACTATTTCCTCGATTAAGATCGTTAGATCGTTTCTACGTCGCACACCTCATATTGGGTTAATATGGCGAAAGTCCTTAGAGGAAACTCTATGCAGAATTGTGTTACCGGAACACTGAAACGTCTGAACATAACACCTCGTTCCATTTAGCCGAGTATAATATTAAAGCGAGTAAATGCAAGTACTATTACAGTAAGATGTGACATGTTCGAGTACGATATGCAACTTTGTTGTATTTTCATTATTTAGAAGAAACAATGTAGAGCTTTCTTCTCGGCTTTTATAACAATGTAAATTTTTTTTTTTTTTTTTATAAGGACCGTATTAGGGTTGCTCCTTATTGACTCATATTAATTAATAAAATTAAGCTCAACAAGGTTGTGCCAAGCAGTCGGCCTGTGTAAATTCTCTGAATTCAACTGTGCGAATGAAGGGTAAACAAGCGTGTTTTGATACGTACGCCCCATATGAAAGTTTCTCTGACCTATATAAATATGTACTTAAGTAGAAATTCGACTCGACGCTCAACACACTTAGTGGATGGTTTGATTTCTTCTGCCTTTAGCATTTCAATATATTTTCCTTTTCCTTTACGTTTTTTTTTCTTTTTTTTTTTTTTTTTTTTTAACATTCCATTTACTAACTTCAAATAAAAAGTTTTAAAGAGAAAAAAATGAGATGCTCTTTAAGGATGTCTTCGTGTATTCCACAACCCTCGATGTGTGTTCGTGCTTTAAAGATGCAGCTTCAATCGCAATCTGTCGGTAACGCAAACGCTCATGAGAACCTTGAATGTCGTGAGACTCTGGTTCCTCTTTTCACTTGCCGATTCGTTTCTATATATTCTTTCAATCCCAAAAAAATGTTTTCCTCCTCTTGTACAGAAATGAACGGGTATCGACATTCTTTCATGGCATTGTCGATGAGAAACGGCTTTCACACTCTGCGTTCTCGTCTCGTCGCAGCGGTGACTTTTCATGGCACGAACGGTATTTTATTTGTTGCGTCGCAATATATCGCGCGCGTTCCTTTCAGAGTTGGAAGACTTGGAAGAGAGAGAGAGAGAGAGAGAGAGAGAGAGAGAGAGAGAGAGAGAGAGAGAGAGGAGGGGGGGAGAGAGAACGCGTGAAGGAGAGAGAAAGAGAGTGGAAAGAAAGAGGCAAAGGGGATAGGAGTGAGAGAAAACGTGACTCTCATTCACGCAGGCAAAGCTGTGCGAGAGAGCTCATACTCTCTCGCATCAAAAGCAATTTATACGATTATATGCATGGCGCCTTCAATGCACCTTAATCAAATAAGCCGAGCCAAGTCGACGACGACGGTGGTAGAAGATGCCGGCGAGTAAGTGTGTGTGTGTGTGTGTGCGTCAGAGAGAGAGAGAGAGAGAGGGAGAGAATGAGAGAGAAAGACTGACATACAGAGAAGGAAGAGGGAGACATTGAAGATGCTCTGAATCGACGTACTTTGAAACGCATCGCCTGGAAAATTTTCTCCTCGATCCGACTGTGTCGCGTATGTCACTTGCGAGAATAACAGATTGCCTCGCTACTTATTGTCGCGGAAGAGAGTGAAAATGTCCTATTTGGAATTTTTCGAGTAACGACGCTTTCTAAATCATGTCCTGGTTCGATTAGAAGATCATATACACCTTATCCTTTAAAGCAAGCAATGGATTTGAATACCACGACAAAGAGCAAACGCGTTGAAACATTCCTTTGGATTGAAGACGTAGATCGTATTTGTCATCGTAAGATATTTATCGCAATGTTAACCATAAACAACGAGATCGATCGTAAAATGGTGACACTGGCAGGTGACGGAAGAAAGTTTTCCTCGCACCGTTCGGGCGTTTCACGTCGGATCCGTTTACACCGTCCGTGGAAAATGTTTTCGAATACCACAAGTTGGAATAGGCTGCTGGCGACGGTAGAAACGGTGCCAAAATCTCAAGAGAAACACGGCCATCTCTCTCTCTCTCTCTCTCTCTCTCTCTCTCTCTCTCTCTCTCTCTCTGTTGGCTTCGCTGAGGTATCCTTCCTATTCTGAGCATCCCTCGGTCCCCCTCGCTTTGTTATGTTAATTGTTTCAAACTCGGGGCATCATCGCTACGTTTATTTTCCATTCTCGTCGCCTTCCTTCCTTCCTACTATACCATCCCGTCCCACGTTTTCGCCCCTCGAATACGAGGCTGCTTTAGGATTCTCTCTTCTAGTAAAATAGAGGCACTCTATGGCTTATCCTAGAATAAGAGAGCATGAGAGAGAGAGAGGGAATCTCTTTAGTTGGATCGTGTATTTCACAACACATGTCGCTTCTCTTTCTGCAGAAATCGCACGATTTTTTTAACGAGCCTGAATATTACAATATATATACGCCATGGTCCATTTACACTTTAGCAGCGTGTAAATAGGATAATGCGACTCGGCCTGCTTTTTTATTTCTGATATACCCCGTACGCCGTTAGTAATATCGGACGCTTGCCATCTGTATAATTTCCATTCTACTTTCCATTTTCTTTTTTTCTTTTCTTTTAGACCTTATACAGCGATATGTTCAAATATTACATCTGCACAAACTTATCGCACTAAAAATGGTTTGCGAAAAACCATTTCATATTCATTTTTTCATTTATATATGTCCAAAGATATGATTTTTTTGCTCCAAAGGTCGTCCTTTCTAGTATCATCTTTCGAATTAGTTTGTAAATGTGACGAAGGTGGCAAGATCGACGTTATTGTATATATTTTAATGTGTAGACACCGGAATGCGATGTGTGAAAACTGTTGTTACAGTTTTAATTAAACGAAAATTATATCATTTCATACATTCTTGATGGGAGACTGAGCGCGCTGGGGCGTACTGACGTATTCAACGTTAACTGTGCGCCATCCCAACGACTCCATCTCTTTTTTTGTCTCCTCTCTTTCTTTTCTCTCACTGTTTCTCTCTCTCTCTCTCTCCCTCTCCCTCTCCCTCTCTCTTTCTCTCTCCCTATTTCGAATATCATACCGCGCCATGCCTCCGGAGACTGTAACCACAAACTTTTGTAACATTCACGCAAGTTTTGCCCGCTCGATTCGTATCATTTTTTCATTTCGCCGTAGGCTTATGTTTAATTGTTGCGCACAAAGTCGTACTACCGTTGTCTTCTCCCTGTGTTTTTTCGTTCGCTATTACGGGAGATCGTAGCGAAAAATGTTGAAACGAGGCATTATTCGACGGGCAAAATCGAAAAATCTTCTTGATAAACGTTGCTGCATTGGATCACACGAGAAGGACTTTGATCCGCGTATGTAATATTTTTATTCCGTTTCGGTCGATACTCCTCGGCCACGGGAAATGACGAGGCGAGAGGGTGAGTTGTATGAATAGATCGAAAAAAGTGTTGTAACAATATTATTCTCGGGAAAAGCGGGCTTTTCATTTTCGTCTATGACTGCGTTCGTATATGACTTCATATGTATGTAGATTCGTTTCACGCGTGGTATGCAGAGCGCTCGCCGTCGTCGGTATTTATGCTGGGGCGATAAATTCAACGAACGTCTCGAAACGAGGTTAGAAATACGCGAGAGAAAACGTTTTCGCATACATACACTCGGCTTTTTCCTTACCGGAATGATAGTCTGCACTTTTAACTTTTCTCGCCGCGAAAAGCGGACCCTTTCCCGCAACGAGCATGAGATTCCTATCTTGCGCTTTAAATGCGAACTCCTTCTCCGAATCTCCGGAAGGGTTGGTCGAAGAAGAACGTCGGCGAAAGAGAACGATAAAGAATTGCCAAAGAAGATCGTCGTTGAAAATTTCTTTATTTTCTCGCAAGAGGACATCGTAGAAATGCCAAAAGCGTATATACAACAATACGCTCGACGACCACAACGATTCGATATAATTTTGTCCTTGATGGAATCGCGATTTCGAGAAAGGAAAAAGGAGAGAAGACAGAGAGAGAGAGAGAGAGAGCGAGAGAGAGCGAGAGAGAGAGAGAGAGAGAAGAGAGAAAAATGCTTCGATTTATTTCACGGCGCTTCCAGTGCTACGCCCAACCTTCACTCTTCGCCCTATCATCGAAATGGAGTCGACCTATGATCGCGCCGAACTAAATTTCACGTTTAATTCCCGCGTTCTAGGAATTGTAAAGGCTGTGGCGAGCGTATACTGCACGTCGTTTAGGAAAATGCACCGGGGGGATCAGGTGCGCTCATTCCGGTAGCTCGTCTCGTTAATTCGGATCGAGGCTCCTTGGACGAAATTGTGCCTTAATTTGAAAGCTTCGTAGCGTCGATGTACAGAGGCATGGTAAGGCGTGGTGTTCGGTCAGCCGCTTTCCCTTGCCTTCTCTGGTAAGGTTGGGCTTTCCCTACTCTCCTATCTCTCTTCATCTCGCTTTCTCGATCTCTCTTGAAGAGAAAGGGTAAAAGAGAGAGAGAGAGAGGGAGAGAGAGAGAGAGAGAGAGAGGAGACGCCTTTGGCCTTTCCTGTAAGGGGTGACCGCAGGATCTCGGGTTGGCTATCGACGTTGCTTGGGTTCCGCTGTTCCGAAGGGAAGCAAAGGAAGGAAGGCCAAGGGATTGCTTCGTAGTCTAGTATCGGGTAACGGACGGCCTGGCTAACACCAAAGATGTCAGCACAGCATAATATTATCCTAGATGCCCTCCAGTTCGGAATTTACTCAGAGATGCATAAGCCAACGGTTAACTAATACTGCTGCTGTCTCGACCTCTACATCCCGGAAATAGTTCGTCCATAGCTACTACTACTATTCGCTTCCCTACTGTTCTAACTCCCTCTCTCCTCCTTGTAATCGACGTTGGATCTATGACGAAGAGTTCCCGATTGATTTCACAGATTGCTCGGAGAGAATGGAATTCCTAATTGACTCGGAAGAAATTGTGGGGTTTATGTTTTACGTTTGCGTGACAGAGAATACACTTGATATACTGTTTGATAGCAATAGAGAAAACGCTCGTTGGATAAAACTGCGAATTATGGAAAGGTAAGAATGCGGGTTTGTTTCGAGGCAATGTGTCGATCGTGAGAGTCTGTAGGTCGTATTATCTCGCCCGCAGTTCAATGGAATGAACCGAAACAAAGGGACACCGAGCAAAATAATTCCAACGTTCAGGAACCAAGAGCTAACCGAGAAAAGAGATCCCGACGTAATTGTGTATGAGAGCTCGCACCCCTTACGAGATCGTGCAGACGTTTTATAGACGTTTACGTCTGTATTGGAAAGCGAGCTTTTTCGTGTAATAGCAAAATGAGAGGAGTACGTGAGGGTGGTGTCCGCGAGGAGTGGAAACAATGGGGGAAATAAAATAAAGCTTACCTCGTGGAAGTGGGAGGCAGAGAGAGAGAGAGAGAGAGAGAGAGAGAGAGAGAAAGAGACAGCGAGATAGAGTACGTTTATTCAACGTGAAGCAAAAGAGAAAGAAGAGTTATGAGGGACGAGTAGTCTAGAGATGGGGAGAAAAGAGGGTTAAATGTGCTCGACCGCCTTTTTCGATTTTAACGCGTCGAAAGGACGCTTCCTGAATAAATAATTCCTCCTATTTTGGTCTTTCAAATGGACACTCGTCAAATTTCCCTAGTACGAAGTTACATTCGACTGTTTTTTTTTGTTCTGTTTTGTTTGGTATTTTTTTTTTTTTTTCGGTAACACCTCCCACTAACTCCCGTTGTTTGTCGATAGCTCGAATTGAATCGTTACCGAAAATACGTGAATCGCGAATCAAGGTGAGCGGCGGCAGCAAGTGGCAAACACGGTTTACGTGCTCGCCCGCTTTGCTTTCAATTCCACTTTCAAACTTTTCCACCCGTCGCGTACCACTCAAATAAACGTTATCAGACCGGCTATTTGTTTCTCACCGAGACACGACATTCGTGCGGCACGTTTTAATGCAGTAAGAAGATATTCACAGGCACGCATGAGCCTCGTTTCATTATTCTCCTAGGCACTGATCGAAGCGTTCTGTTTTTCTCTCTTCCTTTCTACCATCTTGAATAAAGATTACTCCCATTTATCAGGTTTTTATCGACATTTTACATTGGTTTACCTTTTAGATTTTGGTCCACAAACATTCTCCTACCTATAACTTCGTTACGCGGCCAAGTTACATGCGAAAAAAGTCTATGAAACATTGCCAACTACATTCTATTATCATCCTACAGTTTTTTTTCTCAATTAGTTTCTTCAATCGATTTCTGAGCATGAACATTCTGTTTTTTTTTCTCTCCTTTTTTTTTTTCCTTTTTTTTTTTTTTTTTTTTTTAACGCGAAGTAGTAAAGAATCAGAAGCTTCAATATCGCTACTCCGAAAATATCACGATCGGCTGATCGAGGCCAAATGAAAGAGAGAAAGAAGGAGGGAAGGCGGGAGGGAAATAAAAGGGATAAGTGTGAGGACACAGAGAGAGCTAAAGCCGGGCGACGACCTCGGTCACCCATAAGCCCACCTCCTCTTTCTCCCTTGCTCACGTCACCAACATAACCACCCTTGGCTCCGATCAATCTGGCGTCCACTCAGCCATCGTTCTCTCTCTCTCTCTCTCTCTCTCTCTCTCTCTCTCTCTCTCTCTTCCCCTAGGCCCGTGTACAATCCCATGCACAGGACTACAGCAAGGATCTGCCATGCACTAACGTGTTTAGACTTAACGTTGCGTCAAACGGTTGTCAAAATCGGTAATCCGCAAGTTCTGCTCATCTATCTAAGCTTTGTTATCCGTGTATCAGGAAGTCGGTGACGGATCGTTATACATGGTACACCGTGTATACACTGACAATGAGAATCGAAGTGAGAGAGATGAAGAGAAAACGGAAGGTAGTGATTCGTACCGCTTTTCACCTGCATACAATTAATCGGGTTAATAAATTCTCGGTTATGCACGAATTTCAATACATCTGATATACTTTCTATAATAACATTTACGAAGAGTTACAGCCTTACACGACGACTAATATATCTCCAGCTTTCCTATTTCGCCGGGCCGTACGTCCAATGGTTTATATATTTCTCTTCCTACCGCCCGATGATCTATCTCTTTCGATATTGCTCGTCCATCAGCCCACGTAAACCCAACTTCTGAGGGTAGAGACAACGAGTGAAGAGAATAAGGGGAGAAAAAATAATAGGGGAAAAAAAGAAACAGGAAAAAAAAAGAAATAAGGCAGGATAAAAATCATATATAAGTCGAGCTTGCGGACAGAGCCACGCCCTTCTCGCCGGTGCGATAGCACGATTTCATACGCGTTTGAAGTTGGTTTGAGGCCAGACCGATGTCGAGGAAGGTTGGCTGGCTAGCCAGCCCCAGCCTGCCTGCCTGCTGCCGCAGTCGGCCGGCCGTCCATGTGCGGCAGTCCGCTTTTTGGCGAGCGACCGGACAGAAATGTTGTTTAGCTTGATTGAACTTTCAGCGCGGGGTCCGCTCTCAAAGCACGATGCCCGCTCTGCGCCCGTTCTCTGCCGGTATTCCTCTCTCTTTCTCTTTCTCTCTCGTTCTCTTAACCGCGTTCAGCTATATCACTCCTCCTCTTTGCCTCTCCGCTGACGAAACCTCGAGTACCCACATGCCTCCCTACGGTTCTTCCCACCCTTTCAACACTCCCTGCTACATATATCGTCTATATAGAGATATACACCTCTTCGAACGTTTGACTGTTTCATACGCGATACCCGCACGGTTTACTCGGTTAACACGATGAACCTTGATCGAGCGTATTCGAAAAAAGGTTCTGCTCTGCTGCGGAATTTACCTGGAATACATGCCTAACCTTGTCAAACTATTCCTTTCGATAAAATTCCTTTAAATAGATATCGCTGATCGTATATATTTTATATATATATATATATATATATATATATATATATTTTTTTTTTTTTTTCTTATTTCAGACGAATTAACTCGATTTTTTTTTTTAATTTTTCCATAGAAAATTTATTATTTATCTTACGGTAAAACGAATCTCGTTTCCATTTTTACGTATTTTCGCTTTGTTATGTATTTTGTACAATTTTAAGGTAATACAATCAGTTTAGGAAGAACGTTTACTAGATCGATGCTGTAAATGTAAGTTGACGTAAACGTTAGGGAGAGGAGAGAGCTCGCCAAGATCAACGCATTCATATTGAACGCTGCGAACGTTCTGAATATTCATGCCATCGTGTAGGAGCGTTGCTGAATGGGTTGAGAAAGGGTCCGGCGGTAGGCAGAGATGAAGAAGGTATGGGCGGAGGAGTTAGTTCGTCGTATGCAAGAGCAAAACGTGCCTTAATGCCTTGATGATGCGAGCAAAACACATCGCGGAGGACTTTGTTGCTCATAGGTCGTGCTAGTCTTGCCTGCGATCCTGCAAAGCCCTCCGTATTGAGCGTCCGATAATCTTCGACTCTATCTTACTCGACAAGATCGGTGGGAGAGAGAGAGAGAGAGAGAGAGAGAGAGAAAGAGAGAGAGAGAGAGAGAGAGAGAGAGAGAGAGAAAGAGAGAGAGAGAGAGAGAGAGAGAGAGAGAGAGAGAGAGAGAGAGAGAAAGTCAGGCACAAGAAGCTGTGTTCATGGTTAATAGATATTTATTCTTTGTATCAACTTGCTAGCATCTATCGTACATGACCGTAAAAACGACCCGAGAAATATGTATGTGTGTGTGCGCGCATGTTGATTATAGAATCATTTTTTATTTATCTTGTGTCGATCGTGTAAACTAATAATGGAAAGTAAACATTTTTTTTTTCATTTTCTTTTCTTTTTTTTTTCTTTTTTTTAACCAACGACCAATCGTAGGAAATATAATTTATCGTGTGGAAAGTCACGCGAATTTGATAAGAAAATTATATTTACTCGATATAGTTAGCTTATATGATATGAATGGAGAGAAAACGAGAGATTCTAGCAGCAGTAACAGGAACGTCCAAAGCGAATTTATTCGATATAAGCTCGTGAACAGTAGGGATCTGATGGTGCTGAGATTACCCACCAGCCCTTACACTGCGCATACGTCACCTAACGCATGCATCGTCGTGTACAGGAGCGAAATTATCTATTGATTTTGAATGGGTGGCCACCATGGCGGATTAGACTGACCAGCAGGTTGCGGTGATTGAGGCTGTGTCTGGCCTTCTGCCCCGACCGTCCGCCAGCTTTATCATGCTCTCCCAGCATTGGCGCGGAACACATGTAATCAGCCGCCGATCAGCCAAACACGAGGGCCTGACCAGCCGCATATTATTTTGTGGTGAGCCACGGCTTAACCGATAGATGAAGAAAAATATATGGTCCCACGTGTGTGTTCGAAGGAGGAGGGGCATTATAGATCGATCGAAGTCTTAACATTTTCCTAAACCATATTTTAACGGTTTCCTCGATAGATTTACTGTCAAATTATATGTCTATGAAAATCAAAAGAAACGCATAAAACTGACGTCGACAAGTACAAAGAGTCATTATAAATACTTATCCATTGCATCTAGATAAAGATACAAGTCTGAGAATTTTAAACGCAATTTAGAGAAACGCCAAAGAGAGAGAGGGAGAGAGAGAGAGAGATAGAGAGAGAGAGAGAGAGAGAGAGAGAGAGAGAGAGAGAGAGAGAGAGAGAGAGAGGAAGGGGAAAAACAAAGAGAGGAAAGGCGTAAGAGTCAAGTGCGAACGAGGAGGTAAAGAAATAACGAACAGTGAGAAGCAAAGACAACTGGTGATACGATGGCATTGCCACGAGTCTCGAAATTGGCCCGCGGAAGTGCGATCGGCGCGTTAGTCTAGCACGCGAGATAAACGTTTTCCTGAGGAACGCCAAATAACCAAGAGTCCGCTGATTTATCGGCGAAATTAAAGAACTTTCGAGCCGGCATTCCCAACCCTTTCTCATTCCACAAAGTGGCTCTAATTAAAAGACCATAAAGAGCTGGAGCTTCGCGTAACACACACTGCTACTGGAGAGTTCACGTGCTAGAGAGACTACGACGATCACACGACCACGACTACGAGGAGAGGAAAGACGTGATCTTCGCACGACGACATTGCTCCAGGGCTTCTGCTACTGCTGGTTGCTTGGACGTGAGAAAGGAGTTTAGTCGAGGCGAGTGTGGATTGTCTGGGAAAGTACGACCGTTCCTTTCATGTCCGCTCGTTGGTGTGTAACGGGTGCTGCTTAAGAGTAGCAAAGAGAAAGACAGATGCGCGTGCTTGCGTTTGTATGCGTGCATGTGTGGGCTTTACTACTGATAGTAGACCAACGTAGTCAAAAGAAAAGGATAAAGGGGTTGGGTCGTTCCACGTGCAGGCGGGAGAAATTCACGGAGGGTGAAACATGGTCGAAGGGAATGCGCGCACGATAGGCTCGCATCCCTAATTATTTCTTTCTTAGTTTATGAGTAATGACTATATAACCGGATCCCATTGTTTAATTTTGGCGAGCTACGACTATCGCATACATGTCTGATATTAGTGGCACGCGAACTGTTTTTCCTTTGAGAAAAAAGAATGAATGAGCGAGTAAGTAAATCGTGTTTTTTTCTTCGTCGATACGCCAGACGCCATTATTTGCCCGCGCCTACTACCTCAAGAATTCTATCATTCACGACTAGCCGGTCTTTTAAATCTCTTATTGCACCCACATCCACCAGGCTAATGCTTTTTTTTTTTTTTTTTTTTTTTTTTTTTTCTTATCGAGGCAATAGATCTACTTTGTCTTTTATGAATTATTTTGATCGCATCGTGAGTGAGTTTAAACGATGATACTCGTTGTTTTTCTTTTTTTTTTTGTTTATCGTTCGTTGTTTCTAAATCTGAAGCGTGCATAAAGCGGAGTAATGATATAAGAAGCATCGTAGCGGACTATCATTGAAACTCATAAGCCGCAAAGTCGCATATTCGCATACGAATAATCATGGTGGATGGATAGTAAAGCAAAGAGAAAACGCTGAGGATACTCGTCGTTTGTATTCCTGGAAGATACTCTTACGAAGGATAATGGAGAGTCAAAGCATGAACGAGACGGGAAGGAAAAAACGAAAGGTAGATGGTGTACGCTAACGATCTCGTGTCTATTCTTGGCTCGTTCGAGAGAACTCTTCCAATGGAAAAAGTTCTTCGTTCTTCCGCGACATCTTCAATTTCGATTGGCCCCGAACGCTTTTAACGCTTTCGCACAGATTCGCATACATGCATAGATACACAGAAAAGAAGAAAGAGTGTCAGAACTCGACGACAGTCGCGTTTGTATTATGCGTGAAAGCGACGCGTCTGTCTTGGCGCTTGTCGAGATATCGCCAGGCTCGAAACTCTTCTTTATCGATCTAGAGAGGCTGCTCTCGGCCCCCTTGTATTTCCAGTGGCGGTAGTACCATTATCTCCGGCGTCGATACGCTTTTAGGCCGAGAGATCTGGCGCCTTCCTCTTTAACGAGAAGAGAGATGGAACGAGCGAGAGAGGAAGTAGGAATCTTCGAGAAGGAGGAGAGAGAGAGAGAGAGAGAGAGAGAGTGAGAGAGACTGCCGGTCTCTCGGTCGTCGTCGTAGCCATCGTTGTCGTCATCGTCGTTGTCCACGTCTCGTGGGGTAGGTTGCTGGTTCTACTGCGCGTACATTTGTTATCTCTCCTTTCGAAACGCTTCGAGATAAAACGAGATGGAGCGAAAGCTGTTTCACGGTGGCAATGGTGGGGTCGGGACGAGGCGTGTTGCTTCGTATAAGAGACAGATCTATAGGAGCTAGAGTATGAGGAAGAAAAGGAAGCGCGAGCGAGCAAGACACAAGCAGAGGCAGGCAAGTAGGCAGGCAGGCAGGCAGGCAGGCAGGCAGGCAGACAGGCAGGCAAGCAGGCAAGCAAGCAAGCAAGCAGGCAAGCAACGAAGCGTTGCCTATAGTAGTAGTAGGCCGTGGCTGTATTGATCAAGACAAGGCGGGACGGCGGAGCCTCCTACGCCTCTATTTCCGTTGTTGCCCCTGTTCTTGCCTCCTCACGCCTACGAGAAAGCCCTAGCTCCCTCCATGATCCCCCGTTGCCTCGCCACCACTTCTCCTTCTGCTACTTCTCTCTTTTCGAGCCTACCTCAATAAGCATCGAAGCTAGGAGCAAATCACCACCACCAGTCACCGGCGCCATCACCGCTACCGCACCACGATTTTCCACAGTGGGATATCGTCGGAAACCGCATCGAGTTCCTTCTAGGATCCACTCATTTTCGGATCCATCCCCGCGGCGCTTGGCACCGAGTTAAATTACCGTCTTCTTATTCCACTTTATCTCTCCTTTTTTCTTTTTCTTTTTCCTTTCCTTTCTTCCTCCTCTCGATTCCTCGTCTTTATCTTTTTCTTACACGGGCCACACCCCTCGTTTGATCGCTTCATTCCACGGCATCGAGTTTGATGTTCTACTACCGGATCAGATCACGAGGAACGACAGAGCTCTTTGGCTTTGTTGGCTCTGCTCTTGCGATACGAAAATCGTTTCTCGACTCGCTAGAACGCTCCAGGCGAATCGATTCATTCTTCGCTAATGATCCGCGATCTTCGGAATTATTTCTCTATGTAGCCCTCTAGGCGATCGCTCCTTTGTCTTTTGTTACGATAATCGTTTAGCTGTATAAAAGAGGCAATTAGGTTAGGTTATGTACAACCAAAAATATTCCTAGTTTATTACTATAGATTATTGCCACGTCTAGAAGAGATTGTAAAAAAGATATCGAATGGCACGCTCGCGATAACGCGTTATTTGCCTTGCGATAAGGGCTAGTTTGGACGAGTGATCGATATTTCGAGGTTATACACCAAAAATATGATATATGGCAATGCGTTTCAATAAAAAATATTGAATCGTAAAAAGAACCGTATGCTCGTGTACGTAAACTAAGTACGAGCTAATATAGGAAAGCCATCATGGGTGCGGCGGTGGGAGAAGAGGGAAAAGATGGCGTATATAGAGTGCGCCGTTCGGGCCGGTCACAGTCGGCGACTATTTTACGCTCAGCTGCTCCGTCGTATCTCATTTTTCCTCGAGCTCCTCCGAGCTTTTCCAAGACTTTCTAACCACGAGAAGGTTTTGGCTATATCTCAGAACACAGTTTTGCCTACTCAAGATGGCAGGGCGCGTGACAGCTGTTTCGTGAAACACAGTCTTTCTTTCCCTTTCTCTCTCTATCTCTCTCTTTCATTCTTTTCCTAAAGAATCGTTTTTCAGTGCGTATTTCTTTGAATTTATAACCCGAAGAAAAATCTGTCACATCGTAATTTCGAGTCATTCCTATAAAAGGAAAAATTGTAACGATATTCGAGGCGTGTATTTTTGTGAACCGGGAAAATGCATGACGGACCGCGCGAAATTATATTCTCGTATAGAGGGTGGCGCAGTCACAGAACCCCGACTAGATATTACCGTTAGTCCGTTCTACGGGCGAACGCGAATATCCGGACGAGTCCAATTTTTCTGTGGAAGTCACAGAAAATTTTGTTATCTCGCTCGATGTCGCACGAGCGACGAAACGACGGGGAAAAAAAATGTATACGCGCGTAGCACACGCATACACATAAAGATACATACGCTCTCGTGCTCGGATGAAACTGTACGTACGAGGCGCGAACGAACGAGTTTACGTTTCACCCGTTGCGGATCGAGTAAATGTAGGGAAAGATGAGGGATTGCGGTTTTCAGGTCGGACAGAGAGCGACGAGTATGGTGAAGAGAGGAGGTGCAGGAGATGGCGGTAGTGGAAGAGGTGGAGGAGGAGGAGGGTAAAAACTTGTGCGCCCTCCACGTGTTGGACCGTGCGTGCTCGTTTATATATATAAAGTACGCGTATGTTTCTTTGTGAGCGCATGGATATGTACGCGCGCGCGCGCGCGCGCGCGCGTGCCTCTTCTCCACCATGGCATTATATTTATGGGATACATTACGTATTCGAGTAAATGACACGTGACTTGATTTACCGACACCGATGGCAACGGAATAAAACGCGACCGGATGGATACGCGCGATTTTGTCTACGAGCCTGCCAAGGGGATACGTGTTTGTGTCTGTGAGTTGGGTCGCGAGCGAGCGATTATAGTATTTGAATTTTAATAGGCGGGTTCCGTTGTTAATTAATCACTCTCTGTCTTTCGAGATACTTTGTTTTTCTCTTTGGACATCATTAATTCATCTCGACACGAGCTTCGTTCGCTTTTCTCTTACCTCCTACTATCTTTCTGTCTCCATCTCTGCCTCATATCTTTCTCCTCCCTCTTATTCATTCGTTTATCTTTCTCACTGCTTCGCTCGACGTAAAATTTCGCTAGTGTCACGTGCCGATGCTTTCGAGACAACAAAAGCTGACGCTTCCGCTAATTGTTTTGTTAAAATTGCCATGCTTCTTTTCATTCACTTCTAGCAGCAACGAAAATGTTCCTATATATATATATAGATTTATATTCATTATATATATATATATATATATATATATATATATATATATATATATTTGTATTCATTATAGATTCGACGGGTATCAAAGGGCGTGGAAACAAAGCCGACGCACGGTCGATGATTAGAGCGGATTACAATCGAACGTTTCTATAAAAGGCCAACGTCGGAAGCGATCGCGTTTCGGATAATGATCGTGCATTAAATGCCTTACCTTTGTTGCCGGGCAGTTAGCTCGTGCGCAAGCACGAAAGAGAGAGAGAGAGAGAGAAATTGTTGTTGGTAATGCTCGTTACGTTGGCGCGATATCGCGCCGATACCGCGCGAATTGTAAAGTCATAGGAAATTGTAACGCGCTATAGGAGATAATATTGGCTGGCGCGTACTTTCCGAAACCCGATAACGAAGCGATTTCAATAGAGCAAACTTATCTGTATTGCGCGTGTACACGCGATATAACGTGAATTTAGAAATATTGTGTTCAGTCACAATTAATATTGCTTTAAGACTTTCTTTTTTTTTTTTTTTTCTTTTTTCTTTTTAATAATAAAAAGATAAATCGTGCGAATAGTTGATCATAATCCGATTCGCATACAGGTGTCGGAAACGCGTATGTCTCCGAATCGATTGGCGAAAAGCTATCAAAAGGCAAGTCTCTGGCTAAGTTTCGTCGTCACGTTCGAAAAAAAAAAAAAAGAAAACACATAGTGAATCTCCCTTTTAATTCCCATTCGCCTTTCAATGGGTTGAGCTGCCGGTAGCTCGTCGAGAGAGAACACTGACGGCCCCGTCTAATTGATGTAGTTTTTATCGACTTACGCACGCCTCGAGCTGTGTTATTCATTCAGCCGCTTTACCTGTGAGCTTGGGAAGTTTGAAAGAAACCGCATCGTTTATCGACACTCACGGTTGCCTTCTCTCTCTCTCTCTCTCTCTCTCTCTCTCTCGATCTTTCTTTCCGCAACCTCACACTAATTCTCACTCTTTCTGAATACTTTCTACTTAACTGAATCAATATCATGAACAACTGGTGACCATGCCGACAATAGGACCCATGTAGTCGTGTAGTCGTTAATGGCAACTCCAAGATACTTGTAAACTTAGAACGTACTCAGCGGTAAACGTCCGTTTTAGCGTAAAGAGGTAAGAGATTGGTAAAAGAATAGATTGCAAGAAGGTGGTTGCAGTGGTAGAGTTTCGTTGTTTCGCAAGACCGAGCCAAGAAGAGGAGGGCAGAGATAGTAAGATCGAAGAAACTCCTTAAGAAGAGTAGACCGCTTCTTTGCGATCTAGACAAATGCACTCCAGTTGTTTTCCTCGGCTCGTACCGTTCGGTCTTTATCAAATCTTCTTTCTCGGCCTCGGAAAAGGCAGGCTTTCCGCGGTTGAAGGAAACCACCTGATAAGGTCCCACCTTATCCTTTTATCTTTCCCTTCTCTCGTTTTACCTTCTCGCGAACGCTCGATAAAAAAAGGACGAAGGACGAGGTACAGTGAATCACGATAAATACTTTCCACCGCATCGCAAGACACGGAAAGAGTCGAGTGGTGGATAGAAGAGAGGGATAAAAGACGAAGAAGCGCGAGAAAGAAAGAAAGCGCAAGTATCGTTGTGGGCTTCTCTCTCTCTCTCTCTCTCTCTCTCTCTCTCTCTCTCTCTCTTTCTAGTAGAACCAAAAGTTTCCAAGCTGAAGTAACGTCGAGTAGTTTCGTCGATCAAGAGTCTTCCACTCTTCCCCTTGCCGTACTTCCTCCGAAAGAAATTTTCTCGTTGCTAGGTGAACTCGATCTTTTCTTTGTTAGCACGGTGAAAGATTTGCTTTTTCCACCCATTGAGGAAAAGTGGATGATGTTAAAAATTCGTCTATGAGAGAACAATTTTTTTTTTCTTTCTTTACTTCTCCTAACCGAGCATGGTTCCGTTTTATCATTTTGCTTCTCACGGTACTAAGATAAAACTGTTTGAAATAAAGGAGTTTCCGATGGAAGTCTTAAACATTACGAAATAGAATTTTTTATTTCGTGCGTTCATCATTCGTATTCTAAAAAGTTCCATTGATTGAATAGCCATTGATATTGACAAATATCAAAATCTCTATTTGTGTTTTTTTTTTGTTTGTTTTTACGAAGTATATTCAACAGAGAAAAATCTATGAAGTCGATATTCGCCTGTCGAGGATACTTCTCTTTAAGAGGGTATCCTTGCGTGAGAAATCCGAAAAAGAGTCGAACGCCTTACGTTGGTAAGAGAAGAGTGAAAGAGGAGGGTGGTTCGAGGTGGAAAGTAGCGTCGGAAAGGGTGGATGGAGACGTCCCAAAGGAAGGGTATGGAATATCACCCGAGTTCAATCCCTACCCACGCTGTCGCCTCTGAGCCCAGCTGCCGTACTTTTAATATTGTTCTAGCAGACTTAAAATATGAGATTGCCCCACAACTCGGCTCTCACTGCCGGTTTCGAGCTTCGTTCGTCCTTCGTACGAATTCTCTTTATAAAAGGGTGAGCGAAAGGCGAAGAGTGAAAGAAAGAGAGAGGGAGAGAGAGGGAGAGAGAGAGAGAGATACTTCGAGTAATCTACTCGCATAATAGCCTCGAAAGTCTTTCCCTCTTTCTTCGTAACTGCAAGAAATTACGTAAGCGCAATAATTACCATTTACCGGTGAAACTTTAGCCGGAAGTCTCCTTATTAAACCAAGACTCTCATTTATCTTCTATAAAAATGTCGGATGTCGAGCAGCCGCTCTTTCTTTGTTTCTAGCAATACCACCAGTAAGTTATTTCTCTTAGAAAGAAGAAAAATGGACACGTATCTTGGTCGGTTATTCACGATCATAGAAAAAACAAGTAGAGGAGTCGAGAACGATCGACATATAAGTTTCGCGTATAAATATATGATATGGTGCTTATTTTCTTCTAGTAAAAAGTTTTCGTAGTGAGTCGTATAAATAAATATATCTATATCTATATGCCACTCGTATAAAATATCATAGGATGGAGGTAGCGATTCTGAAACAGGAGACGAAGGAAAGAGATGAAAGTACGCGTACACGACATTACGACGCTTGTTTGCTTCTCGATACGTTCGTCTAGCGTCGTTTGTCGTAATTGTTTACTCAATTTGCTTTGGCGCGTGGCACGACTCCATCACTCTCGAGGCGAATGTTATTCCGCGGAGTAGTCAGCCACAGTGTATATATATCGGGTATTCATCGGATTTCCGGCGTGGATTTGTTTGCTCGCAAAGTTTCGCCGCAGTACATCAACGTTACTACCGGAACAACGTAGTGCGATTCAGCTGTTGCGAAACCCTTCGTCCGCAACTTCGTAAACACGATTCTGCGCAACGCTGGCCTAAGGGTGAAAGAAGTATCATCCTTTTCTCGTAAAGAGGTCACACTTAAAGAACATTTAAGCTTGATAAATGGACGGAGCAATGATACATTTTACTACGTATTTTTCGATTTCCCGTTTTGTTCGTACTAATCTTTGGAAATTCATCAACGTGTGTCGAGAAGTTTGTCTCCATCGGACGTAAGGCAAAACTGATAATAATTCAAGCAGCTACATGAACGTTGAAGTCTGGGAACCCACGACCCTTGAGTCAACGTACCATCATCGAATATTAATCTCGCGCCAAAGGTATTCGATATCGATCCTGTCGTGCGGGGGGTGCGTGGTGGGGTGAAGGGGGAAGGTGTGTAGCGTGCAGAGGAGGAAGAGCCAGCAGAGAGTTATATCGATGTCGAAGCTTCTGGTATTTAAACAGGCTCATCTCTGCTCGCGACAAGAGAGCCGAGGATCTCTCGATAAAACGCGCCACACGAAATATTCCGTGTTGAAGGCACAAACGAAATGCAAATGGGGCCGGGCTATGCGTCGCAGACGTTTGGCAACACTGTTTGGGTTTCGTCCGAAGGGTGGCTCTGCCAGTTGTAGGGTATGCGCGAGATAGGCAGAGTAGGAGAGAAAGTGTGAGAGAGGGAGAGAGAGAGAGAGAAAGAGAGAACGAGCTTTGGGTCGTTGTACCGCGTTCCGTCCGTCAACACCTCGCCTCTGCCCCTCCCAGTCAGGCGAAACTATAAAATACACGTGACACACCTCACACTATCCTTCTACCACCCCACTTTGGTGCACCACCGCGTTATATCTAACTCAGACTGTTCGCATACCAACGATAGCTAAACCCTTGCCTCTTTCCCACTTTTGTCTTTCTTTCGCAGCATCCAAATTTCTTAAAAAGGTATTCTGCTCATCTTTGATCATTTCTTTTTATTCTAAATCACTTGTCTATTATTCTCCTTCTTATAATCATTCAGGAGACGTTATCGAAATTCATATCAAATTGCCGAGTATTTTCATGGATTTTTTAAGATTCCCTGAAATAGTTGCTACGGTTACCGCCGTCGTTGTCGGTTTCATATAATAATTATAAGTTAGATGAACTCTTCTTGGGAAAAAGATAGACAGTGAGACACAGACGTGGTGGGAGGAAAAAGATGGAGTGACACTGACGAAAGCCAAAAGAGGAAAGCGAAGGTTGGTCAAGCGCATCCGTGGTCGAACTACTTTAATATTTGAAGGTGTTACTGAGTGTGTGTGTATATATATATATATATATATATATATATATATATATATATATGGCCCGTTGCACAGCCGAATAAATGATGAGTTTATGGTAATGCTCGCCTGGCGAGGGGTCGCTCTATCGTGCACAGGAATGTTCGTTTGTGTAGAACGGCTCGATGGCACACAGAGCCACATATACATTGGTAGGGCAACGCTACAGAAAATGGAGGGTGCGTGTTTTGCACCTCGTGTAAATCCCCGTGTCTCGGCGTATTTGTCGTTTAATTTAGACATTTCCTACTCGTGCCCGTACGCCTGCCATGTGGGTCATCGCGTTCCACTCATTGCACAAACAACTCGTAAAGTTCAACAGGAAGTCCTAATTCAAAGACGTTCCCATGTTATCTCTTTCTCTCTGTCTCTCTCGCCTTTTAATTCGCTAAAGCATCAATCGACATAGTATGTGTACACCCTTATCATCTTGGTCGATTTGTTTTCGTACCAAGGGGATGATTCCCGGTGGCCGTCCAATCATTGGCGGCTCATGGACGAAGGGACGAGGCTACATCCAAATGTCAAATAGAATTTAGGCGATCTTAGGACGAGTAAAGCATATCGAGGGGGCCCACTGAGGAAACAACACTGAGGAACCACCGAATGGTAAACGGTGTACATAGGAAAGCGCGGTGGCACAATCAGGCTTGATGCCAAACGGTTCTAGCCACTCCCAACCGGTTTCACCCGTGGGATTGGTTGGCAATTACAAGATGCGCGATAATCCGCAGACTTGGCAGCAAACGCCACTTGCGTTAAGCCACCTAGATTAACACTTACCTAGACGTTACTCTTGACTTTACCCATTTCTCTCGTTTTCCTCGCAGTCTAACTTGTCGTGACTTTTGGTTATATTAATGACAAATGGGTTGCTTTAGGCTTGTTAAAGAATAATGAAGGATGATGTATGTAGATCGACAAAGAATTCTTGTACAATATATTAAGAATTTCCTGTCCGCCGTATCATGCTAATAGTACGCTCAATTTTCTATTTTTTTTTTTTTCTCTTTTTCTTTCATGAAACGTCTTAATCTTTGACGTATCTTATCGTGAGTTCAACGAGTTTGCCGCGGAAGCGATAAATCCTAAGATTTTACGTGTTGGCCTATTCAATTTTCTCGCAGTATAGCGAAAGACAAAAGCTCAAATTGAAAGAGAAATGCGAGACACGAAAGTATCGCGTGAGGGAATGACTCGGAACGCCGAATATCTAGTTTTCGCGGATAATCAAGTTTCGATGTTCACTCGCGTGTCCAACCGTGTCTCGGAATGTACTTTAATCTTCTTTTACGGAGTTAGTTTACAAGTATTTTTGAGCGTCACCTCCGTTTCGTAGCGTCGGGAGAAAATTGTAAAGACGTTGTTTCTCGTTCGTTACGAGCCGCCACGAAAAGAAGACCACGCGAGAAAGAAGTTTACGACCACGAACTTATGGCGAGCTCCTGGAAGGATGTTTCGGGGGATCGATAGATGCGCTTTCAAACATTATTTAATCGCGTTTATTATTTTTCATACACTTTTTCGTCTTTATTCGTACGTGCTTAATAATATCGCAGTAGAATTAGATCGCAGTAACTTGAAGCATTATCAAGCGAGCGATCTTGGCGAAGTCGCAGACTTTCGGTGAAGAACTCGACGTAACTCTGGCAAAACGGGAACGGGAGGGGACTGTCGGGGGATTAGAGTCGCTCTGCCAAAAGTCTCTGAATCTTGCGGGCTATGCCGGCCGACCCTCGGCCGCAGAAGTTAGATTTATGCCGCGAAACCCTTGGAATTACCGAATTGAGGATTTATACTTCTCCTTTTTTTCTGGCTTCTATTCGCGTACTGGAGCTTTGCGCGGAGGGGGCTAGACTGGGTTTAACGATTTTATTCCGACACCATTTCCATCCTGAAAAATATTATCTCGAATATCATTTCGAGAGCCTATGAAATTATTTTTAATTGTCTCGTACTCTCACGCACACGGACACTTTGCAAAGTTCTGAAGGTTTCGTGTAGCCAACACGAAATTACAGCTTAATCTCTTCTACTTGTTGTTGAGCGTAGAGACGTAGGGTAGTCCACGGAAGACTCGCACGATATCGCAAGTAGAGATAGCATGCGAGTCGACTATTAGATCAATGTTGCAACCGATGAGGGAGTCATAATCGTTAGGGCTATTTCCTAGTCCGCGCGTAGCTTCGAAAGACAGAAGAGAAATGTTGAAGGAGTGAGGAGAGAGAGAGAGAGAGAGAGAGAGAGAGAGAGAGAGAGAGAGAGAGAGAGAGAGAGAGAGAGAAAGCGATCGCCACCTGAAACTCGAACGCTAATCGTGTTCTAATTACAAATTTCTAGGTACCTTTCGTTCATCGATCTTCCTTTTCCAGCGTGCAGTTTAACTCGGAAACTATTGCGTTACACGTAATCTGCGCTCGGTGACGTTGCACCGTTGGGTCCACAAACAACCAGCTAGTTCAATATTTATCACAGCGGAAAGCAGATAGCAGATTGTCACGTGTATCTCTATAAATCGTGGCCTCGCTCTTCTCCAAGTTTGCGTCCTGTTAAATCGGTCGGACATCTATCGACTTTGTTCCGAGTCTGTTTCGAAATGATCGGCCGATCATCTAACATAACGAATTACAATTTCCTGTCCATTCATGATCTCTACGTCTCTGACCCACGTAATCGTCTCTCGTTGTTGAATCATTTCATGTGCTTGCGAGAAAAAGAATAAAAAGAAAAGACAAGGTGAAAAACGTTTTAGCTTCGAAATCACTTTGCAGAATGACGAACGACACTACTGCCTCCCCTTTTTTTCCCGTCCTTCTTTTTCTCTCTCCTTGGATCACCGTTATTATTCTCGCGATCCATTGTAGAGAGAAGCAGAAGCGGTAATCGATGACGGTGAAAAGTACTCGATAACGAGAGAGAAACAATGCTTTCCGTCCTCGGCGTACATCGCCGTTAAAGCATTCGACATAAGCGAACGAAGAATCGATGTCGTCGAGCGTACTTATTATTAAGCGGCAAGAGAGAAGAAAAAACGAGACGATACTAACGCGAGGCAAAAGCTGAGATAGCTATGTACCTTGGCCGTGCGTTTTAATTAATTTTCTTGGCAACGTGATTAACGGATTTATCTCGGCCAGTTTGAGCTTTATCCGGCGTTCTTCTCCTCGGTAGTCGCACCGAAATTAATAATACAAGAGAGAGGTACGGTAAAGATTAAAGGCTTGGTGCGTTGAACGAAACAACGTCGTAAAGAACTAGTAGAACGGCTAGTAGCAGCCCCAACGAAGATCCATCGATTCTCTATTCCAAGGGTTTCCTCGTTTAGCCGAGGCCCTCTTAATCTCTCCGTTAACCGTAAAATTATTCGTCACGGACGAACACCCTCTAAACACATTAACTCCTGGCAAGAAGCAAAAGCTCGCTGGTCCGAACTAGCTTTTTCTTTCTCCCTTCTTCCACTCCTCCTCCTCCTCCTCCCCCCCCCTCTCTCTTTCTTTCTCACTCGCTCTTGGTACGACCACCAGGCTGGCTGACGCGTTTCCTCGTCCACAGGAAACGTTTACGACCAATTCACGACGACCATGTTCCAAGAGACCTTAAAGTTCAGCACGCACGTAAGCTGCTCGCCGAAGCGTAGTTAAAAGGGTGCGCCCCGTGACTCTCGGAAACGGTGACTTAAATTGCAAGTCTCTACGTTGACGCACGTAACTTGTCCTTTTGGTCGAGAGTACGATATTGCGTTTACGTCGGCGTTGAGACTATTTTTAACACGTTGAATACCGTAGCGGTCAGAGGTTAGCGGAGCAGTGGCAGGAAGCATTATACAGGCCCTGGCAACTGGAAAGTTCTAACGCGTGGGAGATTAGAGAACGAACGAAGTACTCGTAGAAAATCGAAAATCGACGGTAGTGGTGTGAGGCAGGTGGATTAAACCGGAGCGAGCAAACGGAAGAGTCGAGGTTGTTACGTAGAGATATGTAGTAGGTACGTGTCGTGAGCTCTCTTCCCATGCCGCTAGTCCTAATTTATGCGCATGCACACCTAATTAAAACGGGGTCACGAATAGTACTCGCTTTTGGACACCTGCGTTATCGTTATCACAGATTCATATAGAGTTTTTCCGGCTCGATTCATTCGGCTTCGAGTCTGCTCTCAAACTTTATAATCATCCTTTAATTCTTTTCTCTTTTTTCACTTATATATATACACACGCGCGCGCGCGCGCGCACACACACACACACACACACTTTATATATATATATAAAAAAATGAAATCACTCAAGCGAATATTTCTTTCATCATTGTACGTACTTGTTCTTTCATTTTCAACGTGTTATCGTACTCCACTACTCGCGCACAAGAACAGAATCGTGCGGTGAAATCAAAGTCGCAAAATTAAAAGCTTTGGATTCGTTTTTTCGGCTTCTGTGCCCTCTCTCTTTTTATTTAACGCCGTGGGCGTCAAAAGTGATCGGTGGTAACTACGAGGGAGAAGAGAAAAGATCCGAGGGTGTTAACGGTCGGAGCTTTGAAAGGATAAGCGCGAAGACCGCGAATCCGAACGAACGAGCAGGCGCGAGTGAGTTTGCGAGCTTTACTTTGACCGGATTTTAGTGTGCCGTATGCGAGGATTTGTGAGAGCGCGTAAACTTTGAAGGTACACGGCACCGTGTACTCACTCTACTCTTTTCCATCCAGGAACAAGCTATATCTTTGGGTGCGCGTGCGTGGCCCTGGCTTTCCATCGGTGCGAAACGAACGTCCTGTGTGTAATTAATTTCCAACCGAGGCTGCTCCCTAGAATCCTGGGCTCTTTGAAATGGCAAGTAAAACGAGCTAACGAGAATGCGCATGTCGCGTTTTTACTATTTCTCTCGCGTTCGAAATTCTTGGATAATTTCATCGAAACGTTCCTTCAAGAAAGAAAGAAAGTACGAAGCCAGACGGAATTAGATAAAGATGTAGCGAAGCGAACGAAAGATACGGGAAGGGATGAAAGTTAAAGAGAGAACGAGAGGAGATAGAGCTACGGCTCAAGTTCGATCGGCAAAGTGCAAAGTGTAGCGCCGTCGTGGGAAAGATAGAGCACGTGCGATGCGCTAACGAGATACAGTCATTAGACGTATTTACTTTACGAGGGTGGTGAAGCTTTCGGAGCGTGCCAGGAGGGGTGAGAGCGGCTCTGATGGGTAAAAATTCAATAGACCTTCACGTGATAGAACACGGCTCGCTGGTACTGTTAAACGGTCCTCAACCCACCTAATGCTTTGCCGCTTATAACGTGCCTCAAGATGGAGGAGGGAAGTAGAAGGAGATCGGACAGCCAGATATTATATAAGTTTTATAACCGAGCACCATCCTCTTTCTCTCTACTACCTTTCTCTATCGCAACCTTCTCGCGAAATGTGCCGCTCCCTCATCCGTCAGAAATGTTATTGTTTCCGACGTAGACCGAGACATAATTCCTCTTTCCTTTCTTTGTCCATTCGGTCAATCGAAAATCGAGGATATCGAGTTTCTGCTCGATAATACTCTTTACTGAAGACCAAGCTTCTATCACCTTTGGCTAGTTACGCTAAATACGTTTGGGTCGTGTTATCTCCATCGATATATTCGAGCTTTCGAAATTCTCTTTCGCATGAACTTTAATTCGGTCGTAATTCGGGCAATTACTTTGTCTTCCGTTTTCTATTTTTTTGTTTTTTTTTTGTTTTTTTTTTTGTTTTTTTGTTTTTTTTTTTTCTTTTTTCTTTTCATCCCCTTTCGACGATCAACGTCGAAATCCTGATCGAGAATCGTTTTCTTTTCTTAAAAAGGTCCAACTTTTCCACGTTTACGTTCGACTAGTGTTACGTCGTCGTTGTCACGTTCGGGTAAACGTTAAGAACTACTTTCGCTCGATTTCATCGGTATAGCCGACGTGCTGTCTGGAAAAAAAGTTTGAAACCGATGAGGCTCGAGAGGAGATAGCGCGGAAGAGAACGGGAGAATAAGAGAAATGAGAGAAAGAAAACGGAAATAAAACACGTTGGCTATGACTCGATTTCGAGGGCCCTCGCAGTAACATCCGGAAGTTATTCTAAGCGATTTTGTTGGCTTTAAAGGCGAGTTAAAGTAATTTTCAATTTTATAGGCTGGCGCGCCAAACTTTTCGATCGCTTTTTCTCGAGAACGTAGAACCCGCCTCGAAAGCGCTTTCCATTCGCTTGATTTTTTTCTCAGTACTTTGCAGTTTCGCTCCTTTGACGAGCACATAACCGCGTAATCGTGAGTGAGTAATTTCAGAACGGTATGAAGAGAAAAAGAGAGGGAGTTGGAGAGGAAGAGAGTCATAGAGAGAAGAGAGGGGGGCGGTGGGGTGGGGTGGGGTGGGGAGAACGAGAGAAAAATCTCGACGGCTCGCGGAATACCTACTAGAGCAAGCAAGCGCGGAACTTGTTGCTGCTAGCCGAGTTCCGCAATATACCGAAGGAATTCGATGGTTTATTGGCTTTCCCTTGGACGTGGTGGAACAACGAACGGAAGAGAAAGAGAACGAATGGAGGAGGACGAAGAGAGAAATAAAAGGGGAGGAAAGAAAAGGATAGGAAAGGGGAGAAAAGTCGGTAACTATAGACCGCGGCGTCGGCTTGTTTATGGGAGTGCCGATGCGCACCATCTGCTGAAAAAGACTTGTTGTTCTAAATGTGAACACCCAGTGTGGACCAGCGGTGTGTACGGACCAGTTGGCACAACGAAATCGTCGATCGTATCTCACTTCATTCTTACGTTCCAGTCTGGAGGAGAAGGTATTCCTCCTTCTTCTCTCTTTATTCTTTTTCTTATGTTTCTTTTTTTCTTTTTCGTTCTCTCGATTTTAAAAGAGTCAACTATATTTTTATAAAAATGATTCATTTCGTATGATTATTTCATTTTTTTTTTTTTTTTTTTTATAAATGTCCAACAGGTGTTTTATGAACGTTAGCAGAGCTAATCGTCTTTGAGAACAAAGAGAACGTAAGAAGGAAAAACAAAGAACGATAATGCGATTTTTGCAATTCGCAGACGATAACTTGTAAGTCTTGCATGGTCGACAAGCTTGGCGTCTAAGTTTTAACGCGATGAAATAGGATTTACAAGTAGCGATGAAATCAGCGGCGTTCGTTAGGAATAACGTCGATCGGTGGTCCTATCGAAGCCATAGTAGTAATTAAGCCCATTAAAATACACGTCGTGCCGAAAGAAGGTTGTAGCACTAGGAAGAACACGGCCGATGTTCGACTTGTATCGTCGAATGCATCTGGATCATCAAGGTACGTAGCTTTAGACGCCTACGATGGAATAGGTAATAAGATAATAGCTGATGGGTGAGAAGAGAGAAGGACGTGTCTAGGATAAGAGAAGAGGAAGAAGACGATAGTCGAGGGTGGAAGGTTGAGGAGGACAAGTGCCAGGGTGCCACGCGCCTCCGATCTTCACCCTCCGGGGGAAACAAAGAAGCCTCGAAACAGCAGGCTCGGCCAGAAAGGAGTTTCAACCAACCGCCTCGCGCACAATGGCACAGTTAGGGTTACAAGCTTCTTGACGAGTTGCCAAGTCGCGTCGTTGACGGCGGCTTGGATTCTCTTTTGTCGTCGCCAGCGAGACGTCGTTGTCGTCGTCGTCGTAGTCGTAGTCGTAGTCGTAGTCGTCGTCGTCGTCGTCGTCGTTCGTAGAACCGATCGTCGGCTTCAGCGTCATCTTCGTCGCCGACACAAAGCTTAAGGCTCCTGTCCGCTCTGGAAGTCGCCCGGCAAAATCTCCTCGACGTTTGATCCCCTTCTACCGAATTGAAACGGTGCCAATGAACCTGACGAGGTAGGCACCGTCTACCAACCCTTCAGAAAGAAACTTCTCTGAAGGATATCGTTATATTTGAACACTTACTGTTCGACTCTCCTTTTATTTCTTTTCGGAAGAAGAAGTTGATAAAAGTCAATGCCTCTTTCTTCCTTCGGTTCTTAGTGCAATAACGTAAAATAGGTGGAAAAGATCTACCAATATTGTGACTTAAATCGAATCCTATTCTTTCGTTAGGAAAGAAATATAGGGGGCAGGAGGCTCGAGGATTTCCCGGTTAGATGTGTTCCCATAGTCCGTTGAAATATCGCGTTGGACCAAAAAGAAAAGTCAAAAGTTTACTTGCGCACGAAGCATCCCGAGTACACAAAAGATATATGTACATGGTCTCAGCGGCAAAAGGATGAAGAAGGGATGGAAAAAGTAAGAAGAGAAAGGTAGTGAGTTTGTGAGAGAGCGTATACTCATATATACGTAGTTACTGGGATTCGCGTTGCGAAGGTGGCTGCGAACAAATGCCGGGATAGAAGTCGAGCTTTCGGCAAGCTGCGCACGTAGACTTGAGGGGATAGAGACGTTCCCTAGGATGGCAATGATCACCACCCGGTGACTCTGCCAGCCATTAACGGACACATGTCTCTATCTGGACTTTGCATTCGAGGCGTGAGATTTATCACCTTACACGGTTCGTAGACGAAGACCAATGAGAACGATTTTTCACTACTACTAAGGAGAAAATGATATATAAGGTGATACTTGCTAAATTCCTAATTTAATTCGAAGATTTAAATATATCCTGTTGGTGTAAGAAAAATCATCGGAGAAGATATTATGACAAATAAATTCCATCCGGATATAATAGGACAATCGAGTGGAAAAATAACAGTCCATTTTTACACGACAATCCCAGCACCACCGTTCCACTTTCCTCGATCGATCGCGACAATTAGGAACGGAATGTGACGGCACTTTCCCGGTAGCGAACTTATTGTTATCGCGGCCCGGAGACGGCAGAGTCGGCATTTTAATGTTATGCTCTTTGCGAGAGTAACGAAGAGAGAGGGTTCGAAAGCTTGAGAGTTGGGGGCGGCTCGATTCATTTTCACGAGTAGCGAAGGCCCGCAGTGGTTTGTCAATGGCTCTCGATAGCGGCGTCGGCGCTCGGCTGTTCCGGTCATTAAAACTTGATCCATCGAACTATTTGTTCGTCCGTACACGCTGCAATCCCGAAAGTCTCGTTTTTCACGATATCGCTTGGCACTCCGACGTGGGGGCCACCCCCTCGTTCACATTTTTTATGCGACCGGCCATACATCATCGTAACGGCGAAAGCAAAGCGCGTCAGATAATTCACGGGCACTCAAGCGCCGCCTGCCCGTTAGGCTTGACAAAAATTCAGGATATATATCTTTTAATCGTACGGTACGCGCGGCTTTGAAATGACGCGTCGAGAGGGTAGCAGCAGAATCGATTTTTTCCTTTTTTTCTATACTTTATTTTTTCTCTCTCTCTCTCTCTCTCTCTCTCTCTTTTTTCTTTTTTCTTTTTTCTTTTTCTTTTTTTTTGAGACTCATAACCAGAACGCTACGATATATCGAGAGCATAAGGGTGAGAGAAAGAGAGAGAAGTATTCGTTTTACTTTGTTCCTATAGCTGTCGAGTATAAATACTTCCATATGTCTGGCTTGTCGGTATGTTTTAAAGTCATAGAAAATCACGCTATTGCTGATATCTCATCGATTGGCGGTCGTCTCTTAAGAAATATTCGTTCGCGAGATCTAGAGAAGAGACATCGCCTAACAATAACGACTATTGAATTTCTGACGCACGTGCCGAGTCAAAATGGGTTCTCCCAGAATATCTCTCTTTGTCGATCCTACACATGCTCGATAACGTTGGAGCTTTTATTGTCATGCAAAAGTGCGAGCTTATGCTCGATGTGGAGCAATTCGGCAGTCGGTTGGACACAATACGCCGGATAGTCGGCGCGATACAAAATATGCAAATTCGTGGGACGTCGGTGCCGCTGGTCCACGACAAAAACAATAAACGACGAGCGATTGCATGTGTTCATACATCGATGGATCCATAAAAATAGCCGCGCGAACACGGTCGCACCATCGAGAACGAACGCGACACCGATAAAAAGTGGAGTGAAGGAGAGGGGGATAGAGTGAGAGAGAAAGAGAGAGAGAGAGAGAGAGAGAGAGAGAGAGAGAGAGAGAAAAGAGGTTTGCTATTGTGAAACACCTCATTCCGAGTACCATCATTATTTAGTGACGACAAAATTGTCCGTTTCGTACTAAATTTTCTATGGATTAGTAACTAACGAATTTATGATGGTTGCAAAATTCTTCTCTTTGAAAACAGTCAAAGTGGCCAATGCTACTTGGAAAAATTGTTCAACCATTTTCTACGATAATGATCATTATAATAATTTTTCAACGTTACGGTAAAGTTCCGAATCTATGGAAGGCTTTTGTTAGTTATGGTACTTTGTTTGGACTACGGTTTCCAAAAGTGCTTGCCGGAGGCAAGCTTCCTACAGTTCTCACACTCCGGTCTAACACGTACTAACTGTTCACGCCTCTGCGGGTGTTCCGGCAAGGCCAGTGTTTCCAAAACTTTTCTTTCAACTGCCCGCTTCTCTCTCTCTCTCTCTCTCCCTCTCTCTGGTATTTTCTCTTTACTTCATTGCCGGTAGAAGGAGCTCGAGTAAAATCTCTGGTCGGTACCAACGATAGATCTGTTACCACTGTCTAGCTTCGAGAAAAAATAGATCTATAGTTTTCTTCGCTTCTACGAATGGATTGTAAATTTCAAATTCTACTCGAGGAAGAAATTCTTAATCATGCGCCAGCTCAAATGGGTCTGATCTTCGACGTATACTATGACGCCCGTACTCTTCTTGAATCGAGAATATTGCGGAGGACTTTGGGCTCTGGTATGAGCTCGTCGAAGTTGAGCAGTTCCGCTGTAAAGAGCAAATAATAATAGCTGAGTTCCGACTCCGCCTAGTTTCTTGACTCTCGAAGGTAATCTCGCTTCGGTCGCATGTTTTCTGTTGCCTGGAGATTGTTTCTTCCAAAGTGAAGTGCTACTGCGATTTTGTTGACTTTCCTTTTCATGGACAAAAAATAACACTGCAACTGCAGGAAAGAACTTTCTTTCCTGTCTTATTTATTTTTCTTCGGACCCTTTACGCCAAGCAGAGAATCGAACTCTGCTTTTATCTTCGATATAAACTTACGTAACTCATTTTGTTGTTCTTTTCATTGTCTAGATATGAAATTTTAATTTGAAAATATTCCTGGACTAAAATTGGGGTGCTTTTCAAAATATTCAAGGTTTTTTATGGTCACGAAAAATTTCATTGCACTCTAAATCGTATGACGACCGATATGCGATCGACGGTATGTTGGATAGTAGTCTTCCTAGGGAGAGAAAGGATAAAAATGGTGTAGATCGAGAAGAGTAAGAACGAAAAAGGGAGAACGAAAAGGGAGGAGGGACGAGAGGGAGAGGAGAATTGGTGAAGCGTCCCGCAGGCTGGTTTGACGTGTTCCTTCCCGAGGTATTTTCGCTCGTCGTCGACCATTTGCTAGCGTCGCTTGTAAATATGAGCGGTCCTTCTTTCGGACAGAGAGCAATAGCCCTAACAACGTCTTCTTACCAACGTCGTACGAACCGAGAACATTTCCAAGGCAGCACTTTTCTCAACCCGAGGGACGCTTTTGCCATTTTTCGAGCGGCTTTCGGGCAGCCCCATAAAAGGGATAAGAAAGTAACAGTCGCAACTGTGGAAAAAAAGACGACTAGACGAAACGAGAAGGTATAAGATCGACAAGATGAGAGAAATAGAGAAAGACGAAACTGGTTCACCTCGGCCAATCAACGTCGATGGCATAGAGCCATCGTTCTAGCCATTTTACGTGGTGTCGTAAAAGATCCTTGTTACGAGCGCCGAACGAACAAAATGACGGATCATAATAAGTTCTATCCTTCGGTTGGTAGGCTCCAGCTAGCATTTTCCTCTTTCCAGAAAATTTAAGCGTGGAACGCTCGTAAACTATCCCGCGGTGACGTGTGTGATATCTCCCACGACGGATTTTCTCTCGAGAACGTCAAAGTCAACCGTTTTCTCTTACTCGGTCTAGAGAAAAAACTGCGTAGGGTAGTTTTCCAGACTTCTTCCATCGGATGGAATTTAATTAATCATCGGATATTGTGCCGCGAACTTGACTTGGTTCCTGCCGGCGACGTTTGAAAGCATTTATAAATCGCTTTGACGAAGCAGAGATTCTCATCGTTTATGAATATGGTCAATGTTTTTCTTTTAGGATCGACGATAGAATTAATGAATTGATTATCGGAGGATGTTGTTCTTCCGGCATTCAACGCGAAAGCACTCTCTTCTTATCGGTGGTCATGCTTCATCGAGCCTTTCGTTAGGCGAAGTTGGGCCGAAGTGTCGATTTTGCTTGCGAATGCGCACTACTGCACATATATACTCGGGCGCCGACACGCGTGTGGACAAGAGGCGATAGGAGCCATTATATACGATGTGGTGGGGATTCTTTGTTCGTGTGCCGTCGCGGTATAAATTGTCGGGCTCACTTAGGTGGCCAAATTTATTCCAATCCCGTAATCCGCGCCTATTCATACAGATGCAAATCGGAGAAACGTGTGCCAAATTCGTACGCATCCTTCTGGAAACGAGATACCTCATGGGATAGGAAGGATAGCCTACATAGTTCGCTGCAGACTATGCCAGGAATGAATTAACGTGACCCTTACCCAGAAACGCGGGGAGGGAGGAAGTTGGTAGTCGGGATGGAAGCACCGTAATACAACTCGTCATGGTCCCTCTGGAAGTCCAGCTTGGGGCTTTCGAATGTAGTACCGCGAGTTACGCGTAATGGAGACTGTGGTGCCTGCTGTTTGTGCTGCTGCTGCTGCTGCTGCTGCTGCTGTTGCTGCTTGTCCTTCCGTCTCATCGTGAATTATTAAATGTTCGAATTAAATGTAGTACCAGTAGTCATATAAGTTGCGACCGCAGATTCGTTGTGGATATACAATCGACGAAGAGAATGGTAACGGAGTCCGTTACCGATGGAGTGTTTATTCCGATTTAGAGCTGATCGGGACGATTCAAAGTACTCAGCTTAGATTCGACTGCTTTGATCGTCACTGCGTGCACCCTGCTCTTGTCTCTCTCTATCTCTATTTGTCTTCGCCACGAACGATAGTGCCTAAATCACTTGGGCTTAATGCACATACAACTCTGTGCTAATGCATGTGGCTCAAGAGTGTACCTGCTAATCGTTCTCTCGAAATAGTCAGGCTTTGCCCATTAGAAACGATATAACCCTTTCCAATTTATTTTATCCTGAGATATCGAGGATGTTGGCCGCATTGCTGAAGTCGATGAAGCAGAATAGGATAACTCGAGCGAGTTTATCGTTCGGTGCTATGCAAACTCTCTGGTTATGCGTACTCCTCGGTTTTATGGACCGCGACTTTGTGATTGCGGAAATATCGAAGCTTTTCCTTCTCGACGGCCTTAAACTCTTCCCGTCTCGTATGGCCAACTTTTTTCAAAGCGTTCAACGAGTGAAGCGAAACTATTCGCCCATCGATAATATCGGCGCAATCCAAACCGCCTTTCTGCAAATATCCGAACGTTCTTTATATTTGTTACGCGATCGGGCTTGTGCCCCAATTTCTAGTAAATGGCAATTGATTTATTTTGCACTTGCATCGATTCTTTGAAGTGAGAAACTTTGAGCTCGTGATAGTTGATGTTTTTTAGCGTTACGATTGAACGATATCAATCGTGTACTCGAGACCGTACTCATCGTGGTATACTCGACGATGAACGATAGAGACCATTCGATTCTCTCTCGAAGCAAAATACTAACTATTGTTCGCGCGAGGGCGTGCGTTAACGCGTTTACAACGAATGTTTCCGAGCTTTATGCAACAGTTTGGCTCGGAGCCGTCTTACAAGAAGTAGACCACTGATCATCTTCTCGAAATAGCGTTATGTATAGCTCGGGGATATCTAGATCATAGATACTATATGTCTCAAGGGGTGAGAAAGTAAAGGGGAAGAGGATTTTCTCGCGCGACAGTCATAAAACCGAGAGAGAAGAGTAAAGGGGTCAGAGGGGGGGGGGAGAGAGAGAGAGAGAGGAGTAAGGGAGGAGAAGATGACTGCATATTCCTCTTCAATACTCGTTCGTTAGTGCTTATATCCTAGCGCTAACGATAAGTGTCGATATATGAGTAATCCAAGTATCAATGATGAGTGACAGTTAACTGTTAGAGCAGTTTCCCTCTGAGTGTCACATTTTGAATTTCAATTTTTATAAACTTTTTCTGAAACGTACGTGCTAAAGTGGAAAATCGGTTTATCGGACTTTCATTAAGGAATTCGTAAAATCCTCGTCGTCGGACCATTCAGCAATTGGTTAAGAGCGATTTGGCTAGCGTTAGGTAACTCGGAACTTTTCACTCGTACACTTGCTCCGAACACTCTCTCACGTTCTTCAAGTTCCGAGACGACATGTTGAAGATAATTCGATGCGGGGCTTGACTTTGGCACGGGGTAGAAACGAGAGGGAGAAACGGAGAGAGTGATTCTTCTTCAACGGTTTACGGACGGAGAAGAAGAGTATTTCTCGTTTACGTGACTCGTGTCACTTTGAGAAACTCTCTTCGCATTATTAGGGAGCAAGAATACCAGAAGATTCCTCTTTCTCTACGTATTCCCAAGAAAACGCACGTGTTCTCACGTTTACGAGCTTTGATCGCTCAGGCGAAAAGCGAAAACGTCTAACTATGAAAATTGACGAATCTTTTGAGCATTTCCTTTTCATTTCTCGTCGGAGGAGGAAAATTTGAGAGATAGAAGAGTTTTAGAAGAGCGAGAAATGTATTTTCGTGTGGCATTACGAACGAGAGTAATACGAGAGGAACGTGGAAGACGAATGACGGTGGAGAACGTGCATGGAGGAACGAAGGGCTGGAATAGAAATTCCAAAGCTTTTTTTCTTTCTTTAATAAATACGTGGAGCAGAAACGGGTGTACCGTTGGTCTCCGTCGGCATCGAGTTTTACCGAGAAACAGACGAACGAAGTGGACTCGAAGAGGAACGTAGGTAGATACAGGGATCGGCTGTGGACGGAGAGGGACAAAGAGAGGAGGGAAAGAGGCTCAGGGACAACGACGTTGAAAAGAGGGAGAGAGAGATCTCGTTGTATCGATCGGCGTCATAAAATCCATTTTATGACTTGGACGCTGTCCAGTGACTGGTGTATTAGCCGTCGCATTGCCTCGCAAATAAAACGCTCTTCTACTCTTGAACCCCCTTTAACCACCTCGCTCAGCCCTCGTCGCCGTCGGACGGTGCCATCAACTCTCGTCTGTATCTCCCGTCTCCTCTCTTGTCCTCCCTCTTCATCTACCCTGTCTCTGTACTTCATCTCTCTCTCTCTCCCTTTCTCTCTCTCTCTCTCTCTCTCTCTCTCTCTCTCTCTCTCTCTCTCCCTCTCTCTCTCTCTCTCTCTGTGTTGTACGTCGGCAGGTTTATAGGCAAAAACTCGGTAGCTAGACCGTCTCCTTCACGGTCTTGTACCTCGTGCGATTATACCATTTTACATAGGGAATTCGGAAAACCTATCGAATCGTCATTTCCTGTTTTCTTCGCTCCTTTCTTCTTTACAAATGCCATGTCAATGCATGGCAGATTGAGAATATTTATCCATAAGAGTTTTCGGGTATAAGTACAAAAAATTATGCAAATACCTGGTATACTTTGATATTTATGATCTCGAATACGCGTAAAGGTCCGTGCAATATTCTCACGTACTTTGCTCGAGTAGTCCGTCATTGTTAGCAAGGGAAGAGAATTCTTTGTTGTAGGTAATGTAAGTGTACCTTCTCAATGGATATTTTAACAACGATAGATCCCTACTTCGCTTCTGTAGTTGCCGGAAATATCTCGATTATGTACAATAGTTATTTTGTGCTTCATGATTCTCCTTTTACCTCTTTAGGGAAAGACAATTAATGGATAGACCCAATACGCAGAATTAGGAGGCGTAGGCTTCCGAGAGGAATAAAGATAGGGTAAACGGGTGGACTTTTCGCAAATTGGTTTCGCGTGTTCAAGAGGCGGGCCAAGGCTCGCTCGTACATCGACCGGTGACCGTAGATAATTAATCCCAATTGAATTAATTAGATTCGCTCGGTGAAAATTAAGCTCCGTTGGTATATACGTGCTGGGATATTCAAGCTTTTGTCACGAACTCACCTTCGTCTCGAAATTCGTCTAGTAGGAATTGAATTCTCTTAATCTTTGCTCCTTCCAACTTTCTATCTTTTTTCTTTTTTTCTCTTTTTCTTTCTTTTTTTCTTTTTAGTTCATCCGATTTACGTACGTCAAAAAACTAGGCTTGGCCTTTACATATCGTAGAACAATCTCGAACACGTTAACGCTTTTTTACGAAGCGACGATCGTAGCGTGATAGCGATTCCTCGCGACGATTTTTCAAGCACGTTCGTGCATTATATTTTATTGCGCCTTTTAACCAATATATCTCAACCACTTGGGAGTCGATGTGGCGTGCGACGCGCGTGACGTCCTGGAAGATAACGCTTCGTCTTTTTCTTTCTTTTGTCTCTCTTCCGTTTTCTGCTCTCTCTTTCTCTCTTTTTCTATCATTGACTCTCCCTTTTTTCCGTTTCCTCTTTTTTTCTTCTTCCTCAACTACACTACATTTAGACTCATCCTTTTCCTCTCTCTCTCTCTCTCTCTTTCTCTCTTACCTTCTCTCTTTCCAACACATATATTTTTATTTCGTTCTGACTCTCCACTTTTATGCGAGATCCTTTGCTTCCTGCTAAACTACCGCGCCGTCTTAAATAACTGCCCGAGAATATTATAAATTTTCAAAACAGTACAGTGCCTAGATAAGGAAGAAATCTAAACGAGTTCATATTAACATTACCGTCGTGTTTCTGACGGCCCATAGTGTAGACTGAGGATCCATAGTGATCGATAAGCTGATCTTTACAAACGAGAGCCAACCTCCTTGACGGAAATGAAATTTAGGACGCTGACAATCAATGTATTATTTCGTTATAAAAGGATTATCAAATTCTTCCATATTCTGATATTAAATGAATATTTGAAAAGGTCTTATTGATTTCAAATTTAACTTATTGTCCGTGTTATCATCGTAGTTGCTTCGTCGATTTGATTCGATTCGATCGAAAGACGAACGAGGAAAAGAGGCACCACGCTTGCAGGAAGGTTCGATCCGCCATGGGAGTTTATTCGCCTGGGGTGCCAAGAGAAAGGGCTATGATTCGGTGCGCTACGAAGTTTTCTATTCGCGACGGTATCAGCCGTGGGGAATAGGAACGTCATGCGAACTGTCCCAATGCAATTAAGATAAGCACCGGCGATGTTTATAAATGTTTCGTTGAGCGCGCGTATTACGAGTAACACGCCGCTATACACGCATACATATACATTCTCATATGGTTTCATGAGCGAAACAGCGACCCGAAAGAAAGGGGAGAAGAGAATCGTGGCGCGTCTCCTATCCGAGAAAAAGCAAACAGTCGACGGCGTGACTACCCGCAGGCTACTGGTCCTTAGAAACTTTCGGACGCCATTCCCCTTTTTGCTTTCAACCCCTCTTTCTCTCTCTCTCTCTCTTTTTCTCTCTCTTTCTTTCTCTCTCTTTTCACCCTTTCGCGACGAGCAACCTGCGTGTGGTTTAACTCGTGTCAGATTTCAAGTAATATTTTGCACAACTTTGAATGATAGAGATTTTTTTTTTTTTTTTTTTTTTTTTTTTTTTTTATAATGTAAAGTAAAAGTAACTAAGCTCCATTTCCACGAGTGATCTAGCATCACTGGTAACTCGAATTTAAGATACACATTTAAGGTAGACGTAGGATTTGGTATTACATGAAAAATTATGAGATCGTCTAGAACCGGCTTCCTCCTACCGTCGTCGCTATCATCGTTCTCTCCTCATCCTCCCATTCCAGTCCTGCTTCCTTCGCCTCATCGACGTAACTCCTCGCTAAGAAACTGCTGCCGGCATGACTCTGGCTGCCATCCTCGTGAAATTGCGTCTTCGAAGCCTCACCGTGAGATTAAAACGTCTCGGATTTCACGAGGCGGAACGTGGAACGACGACGACGACGACGACGACGACGACGACGACGACGACGAGGAGGAGGACGACGAAGGCAAGCGATTTAAATTTCACACGCTAGAACGGCGCGACGGCGAACGTGACGGAAACGGATGCCCGACTTTCTTCTTCGTTCTTAGGGTTATTCGGAATTTTTCCTACAGGCGATCGAACTTTAGTTTTCTTTGATTTTCTTTCGAAATCGTCCTTTTTCTTTTATTTTCGTCTTCTTTCCGTATCAATTGTTCAACTTAATGGAAACGTAAGTATATCGTATTTCATTTTAACATCTCTCTGATCGTTGTTTCGTTCTTACAAAACTTATTGAATTATTAGATAGAAGGAGCGAGTAAGGTGATCATGATAATGTTACGAAACGTTCGAGCGTGTCTCATTCATTGTGAGAGACACGTCCAAGTGCACCCACGAGTCTTGTACCGCGCGTGCTTGCTTACATCCATCTCGGTGCGTTGAGATAGCGAAATGGCGATCAGATAGGATGGAGAGGCCCTTTGAATAAATCTTCAGACCGATAGGGAGGCGGACCCAAGGGGTTTGCTCGACAATGCGATAGCCGATAATGGTCTGGTTCAAGCGCCGTCCAATTCTGAGGTTAATTACCATCGTTTTAACCCGTTGTCGTTTTCCTCCTCGTATCGGCCCGAAACCGTTCTTAAAATCGGCCCAAGTTGTGCGCTGAATGAATTTTATGTCGATAATCACCGCTCCTTCCCAAGGATAAGAAAGAAAAATGAACGGTATTAACGTAGAAAAAGTCTTCTTGTTGAAAATCTTTCTTACTTATTTTCAAATTAGAGCCCGATAAATTATTTCGATTAAAGAAATGAGAGAAGTTAAGAAGCGCGTAATACTGAATTGTAATTAAAAAGGGAAAGAGTAAAGAAAATACAAATTTATTTTTATCAAATGCCAGATAACGAGGCATATCCTACTAGTGGTGGTTTAAAGGTTGCGTGAGAAAGGCAATACGATCTACGGATGTTTGCGTCGGCCCCACTACGTTATTATCTTACGGAAACGATAACGGAAAGATCGAACTACGATCTCTGCAATCGTTCCTCTTTCGTGATACACTTTCACATGATACTCGTAATATTCGACGTTTCGGAACTTGGAATATTGTATTTCTGAATAGGCTGCCTTCGGCATTTGTACTTTGAAGGAAAGAAACTAATAAAACACTATAAGCCGCGCTTAAATCACATTTCGATGGGATCAAATATTTAGTTAAGTGGATCAGAATTTGTGCCACTTTTTCCGTCGTACCGAAGCTGCGCCGATCGTCCCGCTCGATAACACGATAGCCGAAATAATTGAATTTACCTCGATTCAATATTGGGTTAGAGGTTGACTTGATTTCATCAAACGTTTTAGTCGTATATTAAGACCCCTTCTTATTTCTATAATTCAAGGCACTCTAGCAGTGCTCGATACGCTTGAGCGAATTCGGTTGGTCGTAGTAGAAGAGGAGGAAATATCGTCGTTCTCTATGTCACAAAGTTTCCTTTCTCGTTGGACTTCCTTACAGGAGAAGAGCGAGCGAGCGAGCGAGCGAACGAGAGAAAAAGAGAGAGAGAGAGAGAGTTTATTTTCACGTGGCACGCCCAAGCTTCGCTCGAATTCAGTTCGGTCGAAACTGCGTGAGATGAGAACGTTTCCGTCGAATCGTTGAAGTAAATGGCACCGCCCCTTGCGTTACCAGCGATACACGTCCCTGGACGTTGCAAGAATTACGACGTAAAACTTCTTTTTCTTCTTCCAATGCGTCCCGTGCTGGTAATTACGCAGTGAAAACTTTTCTGCCGTCCCACCTATCTCTAATTACGTTAACACACTGATTCCAGTCACGTGATTCTTACATAAAGACGATTACGTTTGACCAACGAACAGCTGTGGGGCACTACCGTGATGATCTCTCCCAAAATCGGACTCCACCCTGAGTCCGAACGACTCTTTTTTATCGCCTTGGATCGACGAAATCGTAATTTCTACTTGTACGAGCATACCGTAGAGAATGAGCTAGAAAATGAACTAACGTTACATAAAATCGTTTATTTTTAGCTGTTCTAATTATATGTTCTTACCGCATCATACGATAACGAAATAGCACGAATAATGTAACCATTTTCGTGCCTCCTTCGAGGATCGATTGAAAGCTCGAAAAAAAAAAAAAAAAAAAAAAAAAGAAAGAAAAGAAATAATGAAATTCTAAAGAAATAGTCGCTTCCGTCGGTTTACTTATTTTCATTGTTTTCGATTTTTTCTAACAATTTTTTCATCTTTAACGTTTCAGGGTGTGCATTTCTCACCTACTACAGCCGTGACAGCGCCATCAGTGCCCAGAACGCTCTACATGAGAAGCGGACTTTACCAGGGGTGAGTGTTCATTAGTATGTTATTTATTTACTAAAGTAGCAACTCATATACCTCAAAAAGGATCTAACGTTGTTTAAGAATTTTAACAAATATTAAATCTTAATAACAAATATCAAATATTAATTCCATTAATCCATATATCATAACCAGTAATACATTCGTAAAGTTAGAAAGTAACCAAGGGATATTTCGTTATCGGTATGTGCTCATATTCCCATCAAGGACACAACACAAGTAAATTATGCATAGCGTAAGTTAGCAACGACCGATTATTTTTCTTTCTTTTTTTTTCCTTTTTTTTTGTTTGTAAAAAGTGGGTTACGGATAAGATGAAATCTTATATATCGCGATTTTAATGATTTGATATCAAGAAGGAATTATTCGACACGAAGAATTTTACTACTTGTAATAGCATAAACACGACAATACTCAATTTACAAAATCGAAATGTCATGTATGAAAAGATTGATATATTTTAAATGAATTAAATGTGGGGAAAAAAGAATAGAAAAAAAAAAAAGAATAGAAAGAGAAGAAATTTTTAGAGATTCCGTCTCTTACTCTTTCTCACTATTTAAGAGGATTATAAAACGCCGTAGTATCTTGAGAATTTTTCTCTCCAGACATATTTGTCTAGAAGAAAGTTAACCTCTTCGATGACGTTAACAGATACTTATCGCTGGAGCGACCCGTATGGCGCTTCCCAGGATAATTCCGGCGATTCGCCGAGCGATCCGGAATATTAAAATGGCCTCGACGTGACAAGTTAATCTCTTAACGTCGAAAGGGTAGTTAGAGGAACGGGGAAGGAAAAAAGAAAAGAAGGAAGGAAAAAGGGTCGCAGAGACGTTGATGGTGGTGGAAAAGGGCGAAGGGTGGACCCAACCAAGCACACGATGTATCATCGGACGTTCCTTCCCCTCCGTTTGCCTCTCCTTTCTCGAGACTCCCTCAACAAATGCCAGTGCTGGCTACATTTCTCCTTATTCCCCGGTGTCAGAGATCGCTCTTATTTACACTTACTAGAAGATATGGTTGAATCAGTATTTTTATGTATACGAAAAAAGTAGAAGATAATGATTTGACAAATACTGTAGTAACAATAAGATGACTTCGATCGACGATATATTGTAAATATATGCAAGCAGCTCGTGTATATTTTTAATACTGATGTAAAATAATAGCATTAGGATTCGTTTTTCGTTGCTCTCGAAAGTTTGCCGTCGATCGTCCCATCTCTGTGGCGCTGAAGGGTGGCAGGAGCCGGCACTGAACGTTGCTTAACTGCCAGAGCAGTGCCAACACGCCCCTTCCCATTATCCGTTACTACCCCTTGGAAGTCCGTAGCTAGTACTGGCGTTATGTTTCGTTAATCTATCCCCGAAACAACGCTGCTACGGTCTTGGCACCGCTGCCAGCGGAAATCGTTTTAAATGTTATGCCGAGAGATGCGCCGGGGGCTTCGTTGAGTTATGACTTTATGAAGAGAGCCGAACGCACCGTTCCGGCCGCGCGTTTCCGCATGCGTACGGTCCTACTCTCCCTTTGCACCCGTTCCTTCCGTAGACGAGGATAAAAAGAGCCACCGGTTTTGTACCGGTTGTTCAAAACTTTTTTTTAGTCATTTATTAACATTTCGTTTGTCAATGCTAATGTTCCATTGCCGAAGCTTTCTCTCTTCCATTTTTTTTTTTTTACCCTTATCTATTTTGCGATATGATAGTGGTATCATTAAATCACCGGCGAAGTAACACAGTTTTTAGATTTTAAAGCCGGTTTGTGTTCCACTGTTCCAAGTGTACTTCTTAATGAAGCCGATTAGTTTGAATTTTCATCTTGCTGTCATACAGCCTGACATTGTATTTCGCCAGCGTAATGATGATGTACAGTCACTGGGCCGCGCGTTCCTGTACGTAATGTGTCTCCCTTTTTGCGGGTCAGCTTGTTGTAATGACAAAATGTAAATTACTACGAGAACACGTATAATCGAGCATTATCGCCTCGATTTATGAGACCCTTTATCAAAATCCTCATATAAAAGGAATTTGTTGTAGGACCGATGTTCGGCGGGATAGACTTTCAGCTTGATGCATTTGGGATGTGTTCATGTATTGCGATTATGCAGCATCAATTTTCCGTTTATGAAACTACGCAGGGATTTTTTGAAACATTATTATTGACCATTCAATCATTGACATAAAATTCTGGTACCGCAGTAACGAATTCTATATTTTTTTTTTTAGCATTTTACCGCGAAATGCGCATCAACGAAATGACTCGTTTTTCTTCTTCTTTATTGAACGATTACGTTCACTGAAGTTCCAAAGTCAAAGAGATAACAGACGTTTTACGATCAAAGAGAATCTTACATCTCAGTCTGTTGCCTCGCCGCCGATGGTCGGTTACTTCGAAACAGTGACTCGTAGACGTCGATAAGACGACGACGCATTAGAGGTTTCGTTTTAGTAGCGATTAAATGTCGAGGCCTATCGTAGGCACCTTTACGACGAGGATCGGTTGGATCGTAGTACTCATATCTCGTCGACACACCTGAGGCTATAACTCGGTCCAACCAGAGTTCAGCCTTCATAAACACGAATCGCAAGGCGAACACCCACCATCCCCGCTGTGCAAGCAATAACAATGCCACGTTGGCCAGGTCGTCTATACTTAGACATTGCTTACCGAGGAACGTTGCACGTGCGCACGCGAATGTCTGAAAGTGTGTATTTTCTCTCTCTCTCTCTCTCTCTCTCCCTCTCTCCTTACCTCACTCTCTTTCGTTTCCCTTTCACATACCTCTTTCCGTTTCCGTTCATTCTTCTTAAACGCGCTCCGCATTGAAATATTAGACATCGCACGTCTTCAACAATATCAAAATTGACTCTCTTTCTCGATCGTTCCTATCAAGTAGTCGATAGTTATCGTACGTCACGATCGAGTATAATAGATAGCGAAACTCGAGATTTCTCAATTGGATATTATCGACTAATAGCAATGATATATACTCATGGACTCTTGATAACGATCCACGAGAGGTCGGATCGCTGTTCAATAAACTACGCAATGGCGTGATCGGTGGAGACACAGCCGTGAACGATCCCTATCCACATCCGGATAGATTTGCTCAAGGGTTTGATTGAATCTTCGCGTGCAGGACGTGGTCATCAACGAAAATATAACTTTCTCTCTTCGTGTTCTTTTCTTTGAAAATGATAGAAAAAGTTGAGCGAGAGAATTGGATTATTATTTGGGTAACTTTTCTCGACACGCTCGATCTCGTAGAAATCGAGAACGAAATTTCAAGATAGAAAAAGCCGAAGAGTTCTTTGAAAATGGTTTGCCCAAGGCAACTCTGTCTATCCTTAATCCGACAATTCTTTAAAGAATTAAAGCTCGATCTCTTTCTTCTTCTCTCTCGCAGCTGATTTCTCTTCGAGCGTTTTCCTTCGATGAAGCTTTCCAAATTTAATTCTTGTTTATTTATTTTGCCTCGGATGCCCGGCTTCTGCCTTAGCTGCGAGATGTTGATCTAGGCGGCCCCTAACATTAACAGATCGCCAGATGTTACTACAGGATCGTCCATATTTGCCGTGTGACACGGGAATTGATGTACGCTTTCGTTCGAGTTGCCGCCTCAAGAAATATCGGTCGGCTTGTGTTATCGTTTAGAAATTCCCTGAGCAAACTCAAACGTATATTACATTTTACTTAATGCGTTTAATGTTACATGCCAGTATATTACTTTACCTTTTATCGATAACGTCGAACAAAAGTTCTCTAAGTCGCGCAAACTTCGCGACTATCTTGCTTAAGCTTTTACTTTGTAAATGATAATTTAAATTCGCGCTATCGATTATATCATTGTAATGTAACTTGAAAGCAAAAAAAAAAAAAACCTTGCTGATGCCATTTTAATATTTAACGTCTCGAGATTGCCAGACAAAACGTTTCGTGACAAAACGTAAGTGACGGAAAATAAAGAAATAACATATTGTAGGTAGCCCGAAATAAATAAGTCCTATGTAGAGAAATATGAATCGGTGCTTATTGACAAACTGGGCACTCTCCCCTTAATACAGTCACTTTTTAATGTTATCATTATCAAGCGGTTTTTAAAGGAGTTACCAGAAGAAGGAGAATGAAAAAGAAACTAAGAGGAGTATCGTTTGGAATAGTACAAATTTGCATAAGTCAAGCGATAACTGAATGCATGCAAATACTGAAGTGGGGCTTAAGGGGGGGGTGGGGGATGTAAAGAAACAGAAAAATTGGTTACAGCCAACGTGAAAAGAAAATAATGTGTCGTTGGTGCGGTCTACTCGAACCGGGCATTCTTTGCAAACCGCTCTAACGAAGTTTTTCTAAGGTTCTGCGCGCATGCACCTATCCTATTTCACCCCTCGTCGAATCCGATGAAATTTAAGCGATACTCGGAAACGTTCCGATCTACTTTATCGTCGTTCGTCTTAACTCGACTGGACACACGTAAATAGTAAAAGAAAAAGAGAGAAAAAGAAATTGGAAGGAATGGAAACGTACGTAAGTTCACCAAGCAACCGCTTATCGCTGAGCTTTTCAACGTCGATGGCGTCGTTCCATATAGGAGTTAACGACGACGGTTCGTTAAAGATAACGTCTACGGAAACTTATAATAGACGGTATAATATTAAGAAGAAGAAGCGGCCGCGATAGTGTCGTGAAACAATTACGAGAAAGTTTCGTCGTGTGTTTTCCTCTGCTTCGTCGACGAGTAGGAAGAGGAAGAGGTATGGAACGGTTGGAGAAAAGAGAAGCGAAAAGAGATGGAGGAGAGAGAGGATAGTCGTATTCGCGCAAGGCGAAGATACGAAGGAAGAAGAATAAGAAGAGAAGATGGAGGAGTCTAAAGGAGGGATGGAAAAGAGAAATGGGAGGGGACTCTGTGGAACCGAGGAAGAGAAGGGAGTCACTCCCAAGAGGAAGCAAGCCCGAGTGGCGACGCCTCAGTGACCGAGCTTACTCTCTCTTGTGCTTTGGCTCGCAAGCGCGAACCTCGTAGAGCCTCCTTTTTCGTCTACCACCTACCACGCGCGTCTACGCGTGTTCTCCCTCTCTCGTTCTCGTCCCTGCGCACAAAGACCGGCGCCTACTACAACCCTCGTGGTGGGCGCCTCGTGGACCATCGCTTTTGCCTTCTACGATACGGCCCTGAGAATAAGCCAGTCGCAGTTATACGCGCGCCCTTCCGTACCGTTCTTTGTCCCCATTCTTTCTTTTTCCCTTGCCGAGTTGCTACGTTTCAAGAAGCTGCTTTCGCGACCGTGTCGCTCGCGTGCCTTACCACCGAAAGAAAAAAAAAGGAAAAAAAAAAAAAAAAAGAAAACGACTGCGAAACGACTTTCTTTTAATCCTCTCTTTTTCATCCTTCTCCTAACTTTGCTACTATTCACACGTGCGCGAGTTCGCTTTCGATGATGACATAAGTCTTTCTCGGCCTTGCGAAATAACGATGGTGTATTTCTGGCGATCGAGCGGACACGTGCTCTTACTTGTGCGTTCCATCTAGCCGGATGTTTCGAAGCTCTTTTCGCAAAACCAGTTGCATCGTCACGAGTGTTTTGTTTACGCGCTTTCGTAAGAAAAAGGGTGGGGAGAGAGAGAGAGAGAGAGAGAGAGAGAGAGAGAGAGAGAGAGAGAGAGCGAGCAGCGTAAGTGTGTGTGCCTTTCGTGTGATTCTGCGCAGTGTCGAATTGTAAGCCGGTCAGAAATTATAAGCTAAGCACGTTCTCGATTCCGAGTCGTTCTTAGTTTCGAAAGGGAAAGGATAAAGGATTAACAGTGTTCCTTCTTGCCGATTTTGCAAAAGTTTCAAAAGTTTTTTGGTGTTCCATTACGATTTCAAACGTGAAAAAGTGTGGTCGTTGCCGAGTGAAGGAATAGCAATCCGTTCGACGAATTAATCGATCGACGGATCATCCAGAATAAGTTTTTTCGTTCTCAGAAGAAGCAAGATGGTCGACTTCATCAGCTATCCGGAGATTTCTTATCTCTACGATGAACTTCTCATGGTATGACAAAATTTTCGTCGACGTCAATTACCAAAAGAGCGAGAAAAATTTGCTTTGATATTTTACCACGATTCGTCTTGCCTTTGTTTAAGTTTCGCTACTAATTGAAATATCACTAAATTGATCTTGTATCATCGACCGCTAATTATTCAAATTGTCGCTTGTAACAGCTGCAAGTCGTTACCTTTATGGCTCATTCGGAGGCTATTAATCGTATGAGAGCCGGAGGGTGCTCTCGTAATACGAAACTATTGAAGATGTGTGTGTGTATGTTTCTATATATATATATATACATATATATATATATATATATATATTTGCAACTTTACTAAATACTATCGTGACATATCGATTATTACAATCCCTTGTACCAATTTCTCGATGCTTGCTTCCAAAATGCCAACGCGTTAAATTTTCAAATAATAATGTAATTATTTTATCAATGTATACACGTTAAACCAAGATCTCTCGCGAGAAAGATACAGTTCCAAGACTCAATGCAAAAAGTCTTTCGACTTTGGTGAACTATTGCGATACATTAAAGGCACCACGTGTTTTGTTCGATCTTCACACCTTTCTTTGTACCGATGGACTATCGTGACCAAATGGAGCCCCATTCCGATCCTTCCACGCGTCCATTCCCATCGTTTTTCAAGCTAGCTCTTTTCGAGGATCGTTGGAAAGAAATCTCTTCGACGGGTGAAATTTGAGATAGAAAGGGTAGTCGGAGAGAAAAGAAGAGAGCAATAGAGAAGGAGTTTTACCGAGCCGTACGAGAGCCGAAGGCTTCTTCGTCTATTTATCATTGCCCTTCGCGGACTTTACTTTCTTCTTTCTCCCACGACTACGAGTAGAATGACAAGAGTAAAACGACGGCGATGGTAGGGTTTGGAAGAAGACTGGCGTGGCCTTAATGTTCGTCGGTAATTAATCGTTCGTACGATGGGGGCGCAAAAGATTCACCTAGGCCTCTTTTCGCGTTTCTTTCTATCTTTCTCTCACTCAAGCTGGCACCTCGAGAGGCTAGAAGGTCGAAGGGAAGAGAGAGGAATAGCGGAAAGGGACCGGGCTAACGGAGGGCTCGCCCTCACCACGACGTGGAACTACTTTACGGGAATATCACTTTGATCCGACGCTTAATGAACGATGGACCGCGCTCGGTAAGAGTACCCAGACTGAATTTAATTAGGGCTCTTAACTTGCCGGGTCGAGAGCATGACGGGATGCCGTAGATAGAAAGAGGGCACCAGTCGGCGTGCCCAGTAGTGCCGGCGCGCGCGCGCGCGCATGCATGTGAGGGTGAAGAATGAGCGTGTGAGGGTGAAGAAGAGCGAGGAAGAAAGATAGGAAGGGGTTGCAGAACGATGGCGAAAGAGACGGAGATAAATAGAGGCAGGGCGAACGGTAAAAGCTCGGATGAAACTCGAGCGGGGGACGAAAGGAGTCGCAGGGGGTGCGTACGGTCGAAAGGGAAGGGTCTACCCTTTGAGGGTACGACTCCTGCAACCGTCACGCTCCTTTTGCTACTGCTACTAGCGATGACGACGACTCCGGGGATGACCCGATTGTCATGCAAATCACGATACGAGGCAGTCGTTATCGAGTCCATGACTTCGTTCGATTTGTGGATGTCGTTGGGAAAAGAAGAAAGCGAGGAGAGAGTGAATGGAACGATTGGTAACGATGATGATGGAACGCTTGCTAATTAGAAAGCATCGAGTGTGTTGTTTTCTTTTCCTTTTTTTTTTCGCATTATCTTCTTACTTTGTCCTCTTCTTTTTTGTGCGTTAAGTCCCTCTCTCTCTCTCTCTCTCTCTCTCTCTCTCTCTCTCTCTCTCAATTTTTTTTGCTCAAACATGACAAAGTTAAATCTCTTTTTACCAATGTTTAAAAGATACATATATTCACGATCGCCAGACCGATTATTTGTATTTTTGTCAAATATAAAATGACGAAATGTAAAAATTTGCAAAAGTAACAAACATGATGCTTGCGTGTATTTCACGGTTGAACGCGTCTCCTTTACGATTCCATCTCTCATGCCGTTCGCGATTTCTGATAGTACCATCTCGCCGCTCAGAATTCTGACTCGTGCAAAGAAGTAAGAACGATCGAGAAACGGAAATTGAATGCGCCCATCCGGCGGAAAAATAATGCTCCACTTTTCCAAGTTCGATCTCCGCGGAGCTCGTTCGTCTCGAGCTGTCTCCCCTACGCAACGATCTTCGACTACCCTTCGCCATGAGTTCTTACTACTCGACCTTTTTCCTTTTGGAATAACCAAGAGATCGTTTCGTGTGTGTCTTTTTCTGTGTAGGTGTATATAATCCGGGTATACACCGACGATACGGTCACGTGATTTTTTTTTCTTTTTGCTTCACTCAGCTTTACGTGGAAATTGGAAAAATTTTATCTGACCCACCGTGCTCGTGAAAGACATTGAGATGCGGAAAATAGGAATTGCGCGAAGGAAACTCTTTCTTGTGAGTCAGGAAACAGAGCTACGCCCCTCGTGACCAGTACGGGGCCAAAACTTATTTTCACGGTGCATCGTTGAGAACCGAGAATCGCTCGGTGGCTACTGAAATGTTCTTACGAAAGAAGTGAATTGCTCTGAGACGGAAGAGCTGAGAGAGAGAGAGAGAGAGAGAGAGAGAGGAGAGAGAGAGAGAGAAAAAGTCGAATGGAAGATGGAAAAATGAAAATGAATGAAAATGAAAATGAAAATGAAAACGTACTTCTATCTCTTCACAGATGAAAGAGAAGAGTTCATTGAAATTCGAATCGTTGGGAACGTATAGGATTGATAAAAAATTTCGTGAGATTCGATGTGAAGCGCTTAATGCATTTCAAATGCGAAGGTACATAAGTACGCGACTGGAATCGAGCTGTTTTGAAGTATCACTAAGAATAAAATCGAGTCAGATGCGGGCGCATCTTAGCTGCCATTAAATGTTATCAATGCCAGACGGCTTCGCTTTAGATACTTCGTGAGGTACGTCTGAACCGTAAGAGTCATGGTCGACAGTTTCTCTAAAATGTTTCACTTAAGTTTAATCTTTGCGCGTTCACTCGCACGTGTTATTTTTTTCCTTTAACGCAAAAAGTTATTTATGAGAAAAGGAGATTAATTCGTCTTCGTTTAAACATAAGACTTTAATATGCGAAAACTTAGTAGCCCAATACGAATTCCGTATTTTGAAGAAGCGATAGTGGAAGAGGAGGAAAGTAAATAGTGGAAAAATATTCAGCTCCGGGACTTTTTAGTTTTATCAGCGATAGGTCGAGCGCGCTAGGCTTCTATACGGGAGAAGGTAGGGCTCGGAAAGGGCGGAAAAGGCGTCCTTCCTCATGCGTTTAGGTATTGTTGGCGGTATCTCAGGCAAGCAGTAGCCAGGCTTTGTGTTTCTGCCCCAGTTTCCGTGCAGGCCAGACACACGGGTTTGGGAAGTACATAGCACCGTCGTCGGCAGGGTTCTCGGGGTGCGGTGGAGAAAGGGTCGAAGTGTCGGAGGCGAGGCGAAGGGCTGGCATTTGCGATAAAACATTCACACGGTTTCTGGCTACCTTCGTCGTTGGACCTGAACGTGCACGAACTGTTTTACGCGTGGACGTTACTTATATATGTCTGTACATATTCCATATATCTATACACGTATCTATATAAATATACATATCATAGTAGCTTGGCTTAAAAATATCCTCTATTCGTAACAGTAGAGTACACGGCAGTGCTGGGGTGGTATTCGGCTTCCAGCATACTCTCTTTCTCTCTCTCTCTCTCTCTCTCTCTCTCTCTCTCTCTCTCTCTCTCTCTCTCTCTCTCTCTCTCTCTCTCTCTCTCTCTCTCTCTCTCTCTCTCTCATACGGCCTGAAATTTTCCGCCGGCTCGCTGCGGACCGGCACGATCATGCAGCAGTTTTATGCTTTACGAGATTTTCCCAGCGTCCGTGTTGCGCGTTTCACTTCCAACGACTGGTCGGATCGATCGATTTCGTCCCTCTCTCTCTCTCTCTCTTCCCTCTTCTCTCTTATCCCTCACCCCTTCTACAGCTTCCAATACGTTTCGCGTACGACGTCCGCGATATTCCCTGAATTATATCGGCCGCAACAACGATTGAAACTATACGATGTCGTTATTTTTAAACGCGTCAGAGAAGGACAGAGTGTTTTACACACACACACACACACACACACACATACAGTGAGAGAGAGAGAGAGAGAGTACTTGCGCGCGCGGCCATGCTTCTGTTTTCTCTTCTACGTTTCTTCTCGTACGTCGTAACGCTCTCGTGGACTGTTCCTTTCTTAAGATCCGAGGAATTAAACATGAGACAGCTACAAGAAGCTTTCCAACTACCAAAAATTATACCCCAGCGGATATTGAAGCAACGGGTAGGAAAAGAATAGAGGGCGAAAAAGGAGGTGGAAGAAGAAGAAGAACACTTGGACCGAGCGAATCCGAACAGTCTGGAATTGCAGGTTGCTCCTCCCGAGCGTCTTTTGCCCGGTAGCCTTTCAAAGTTCGCTCATTTATGTCTAGGCGGTGCAGAAGCATGCTCCGTGTCGCTCGTTTTAGAGGCGAAATCTCCGTGGAGAATTTTCTTTCGTCGCATTCGCCAACATTAGCGGCGTCGTTCGTACTAACGTACCAGAAGGGAAAGCAAGCACGAAAGAAATGAAGAAAGATAAAGATAGAAGAAGGTAAAAGAAAGAAAGGGGTGAGAACCCTTATGATATCTTTTCGTCCGGAACGAAGGACAAAAGTTTGCAACTCGATTCCGAGAAAGGGTCAGGCGAAGGGCATAATTTCAGTAGAGAGGCTATGACGAGTCAGCCAAGTTGGCCACCTTCACAAGACACTCTCAAAGACTCTTCCGCTAATTTGATGATCCTCCAAAGGCCCAGCTCGCAATCTGCCGCTCTCTCTAGTAGACGTGGACGTAGCCGATCTCGCTCAGACTCTGTCCCGGAGGAGCTAACCGTTGAGCCTCTTCACTTTCTCCTCTTACTCCTGCTCCATCCCCATCCTCATCCCCGTTATTTCTTCCTTTTCCCTTACTTCGTCTTCTTCTTCTTCTTCTTCTTCCTCCTCATCTTCCAGTACTGCCTCTCTACCCTTCTCTTGCATCGAGTTAAAAGGGCAGCGCATGCTAAGGCACTCGAGCAGATACGAAAATTACGCGCACCTTCAGAAATCTATCTTCCCTTCCCGTCATATACCGTGCCTCATAAATCATCTCTCCCTCTCTCTCTCTCTCTCTCTCTCTCTCTCTCTCTCTCTCTCTCTCTCTCTCTCTCTCTCTCTCTCTCTCTCTCTCCCTTATTAAGTCGATCGATTTATTCCATATGGAAGCTACTGTACTTGGGGGAATACTTGATTCAAGATGTTTAAAAATATGCTATCGTTCTTTTCTTTCTTGAAATATTCTTCTGAGATTTCTTAATTAATAAATGAAAAGAACATAAACGAAAAAAAAAAATAAATAAATAAATAAATAAAACGAATAAAACGATACTCGTATACCTCGTTGGAAACCTATTCCGAACTATAGGATTTTTCCAGCGTACGGAGCTTGAAGTTCCATTGGTTTCAGATCGCCATCTATTAGGATTAGCGGGTTGAAAAATGTGCAGCCACGTCCGTTTTCTCCTTAGATTACGTGCTAAGTTCGAAGAGGATTGCTCCGTACAAGAGCCGATGTAGGAAAGTTATCCACTTTGAGAATCGTGCAGATCGCATCCCCTCCCTCACTTTCATTCTCTCTTTCTCTTCGCTTTCGCTGGCGCACGTATCGGGTGTCTTGCGCGAACTGCTTAATTCTGCGAGCAATTCGTTGAGGTCTCGTACCACAGAGATTACCGGAGGTCTGATGAGTTTCTGGAGTAGAGTCCCAATGCAAGCTCTATCGGGTAGGAAAGCTTCGGAACGTAGAGAGAGGTTGGCGGTGCGAGGAGAGAAAGGCCGAGGAAGAGGACGAGAATGAGCGAGGTAGGGCAAAGAGGTAGGATGCACAGGGAGGGCGGGGAGGGCCGTTGGAAGAGGAGCTGGGTCAGCGTCACCGGAGTGTATAATTGGCTTGATTGTCGGGTTCTAATCTGGTTCTCCTTCTGCTTTCTGCCGGAGAAAGGACGTGTCCAGCTTGCTGCTACTGGCATAAAAGGTATCCGGGAAACGTGAGAGTAGCGACCCGCTTTTCTGCTCCTTTTACTTATTTAGAGGTCTGCATTCTACTGAACTTGGCTACCATTTAACGTTTGTCTTGTTTCCCCGTTAAGAAATCTAAGTTGTCGCCTGGAAGGAATTTCATATCGTAGCATTTCAAAGTTTTATTATCGCAATACGTATCTATTCCCATCCTTAACAAAGAGTTAGTTATAACGTGTAAATCCGATCTAATTAATTCGTATTCGGTACGACCCAATGCGCCGGATACCTTTCGAAGGAAAATCCCTACGAGCTTACTGCGAATGTTGTATGTACGCGCTTGTATTGTGATTACTCGTTATCGCGGATGCTTCACCCTCCGTTCGAGCTAATTGAAATTGACGCGCTGGAGAACAGTTTGAAATTATTCTTCGTTACTTGATAGACGTCCACGGTAAAGAGAACTCCAGCGAGGCTGTTTAAAGGGGCAAGGGAGAGGCGACGCGCGATTGCAAGGAAAGGGGCAGAGTGAATTCGTTAGCGAGGATAGGAATTAATTCGCTCCGGATACGTGACTATACCAGTATAGTCGGGTCGATAGAATCTTGATACCCTAATGAACATAGCAAATGTACCACGTGAATAGAGCCTATTATACCGGTGACAGCGGATGGGTCTCAACCCCTCTTTCCGTCTGACTAGTAGTGGTCTCGTACCACTTCCCAACTTTGAAAGTCTTGCATAGACAAGATCCGAGCGAGCTCTATCATGCGGACTAATTGATCGTGCATCAGAAATTATTATCCGCGTGATTTTTCTTTTACATTTACATGCACGTCAGGTCGTTACAATCGTTCGGAATATCGACAATACTCAAATACAAATAAATTACGAAGCTAAAATAAAATTCAGGAAAAATGGATCAATGGAAGTAAAGATTAATAAGCATTTATGTTTTTACAAACTTTCCTATTTCGCGATGCAAAGTCCATTTCGAGTCCAAGTACATCTTCCTATGGTGTATCTCCTACAGATATTCCATTAACGTTTAAGAACGGAGAAGAGCGAAGCGAAGGTAAGGAATTCGTATCGACGAGAAAGATAAATAGCGGGAAGAGATATGCCCGCGGGTCTGTTTTCATCGATCGAGAGATATACCGTATAACCACTTCTCTTCCCCCCCCCCCTCCTCCTCCTCCCCCACTCTCCTTCTCTTTCGGTCTCTATAGCGTTAGGCGAAAATGGGGAAAGTGGCGAGAGGGTAGCAAAGTTAAAACGAGTACCGGCGGAGAGGAGAGCAGATATTTTCAAAGACGACTCGGAAATTGCCTGTCCAATTGAATCGCAAACAATATGAAAATTTGTTCGAGAGTTTTGATTATACAAAGGAGGCAACGGTAGATGCCGGCTCGGTGATAGAGTGGGAAGGATAGAAAGAGAGAGAGAGAGAGGGAGAGAGAGCGAGAGGGGTGGAGAGAGAGAACGATGCGGCAGAGTCGGAAGCTGGAGGATACGGACACGGTCGAAAGTGGAAAGAGAGAAGGATATTCTTAGCGGCGCTCGGAAACAATGGGCCACCATCAGACTTGCAAAGCGGATCGCGTTTTTACTTTCAAATTAAATTATTTTCTCCGTTTCGTGTACGATTAATGCTCTTCAAGCTCCAAGCACTTTTAATCGGCCCGTTCGTTCGCCCAATGCTTTTCCCTCTTTCCCTCAACGGATTTTCTGCCTTGTCATATCTGCGGAAAGTGGAGCAACCTTGACGAAAGTTCGAATGGTCATTAGATCGTTCTACTTTTAGCCTTCTCGCTTTTTCGGTATTCTTGTAAGAGCGCCGGTGAAATAACGTTGGGTTGTGATAATTAACAAAAGGTATTAATTACACTCACGGTGGAAACATTTATTGAACGTTACCGAGCTCCCTTTGTTAAAATAATAATCGTTGAACGAACAAATAGGATGTGGCTTTGCCTTGGGTGTATGTTTTCGTTGCAGCTAGCGCTAATGCAGAGCGTTAATAAATTGTGCTTTGAATTATCGTTTGTACCTAATAAATTATAATAAATTACGGGAGTGTACATATCCAATTGTATCTCGATCACCGATGACACGTATTTATTTGTGTTTACGATACGCAGTCTCATTACGTCGAGCGATCCTAATAAAATATCCTTTGGTTTAAATTTTACTGCATTGTGAGCATTGCTCTCGCAAGTTCGATTTCTTGCAAAGATGGTTTTAATATAAAAATACAATTCGAACAACCGTTCACGGAAGCACTATTATTCGGATAAATTTATCACGTTTTTCGTAGCATCAAACCGTGAAATTATATGTGCATTACCACGACCGAATTTTGTTCTCTTCTTTTTCTCAATCCCGCTTTCTCCTGAACTTTTACATAGTCAAATATAAATGTGGTCGAAAAGAGATCGAGAGAATCATGGGTGAATGTGAAAGAGAGAGAAAGAAGCACGGCTTTTAGCGGAAATATCCATAAAACGACACGTTACCGCAAAACTTGGGGATAGAATGGCGTAAAGTCGATTATGCGTTCAAAAGGCGAGACTGACGCAACGAAGATCGTGATACGGCTGGTGTAATACAATTCATGGATGGGTTTGCTGTGTATGCATGTTTGTATATATGTATGCGCGATTGCTGCATTATTATAGTATATCGAGGACGGTATATGAAATGTAAAAGGACCCTCGCGAAGCATTACCTACGTTGCACATAGAATGTGGAATAGAAAAAGAGAAGGAAAGATAGAGAGAACTGGGTCTCGCATATTTGGAGAATTGTCCCTTATCTCTCACGGCGCGTAACCACGAATTCGTTACCCCATGAATTTCAATCGAATCTCCTCTCTCTCTCTCTCTCTCTCTCTCTCTCTCTCTCTCTCTCTTTCTCTCTCTCTTTCTCTCTTTTCTGTCGTCTTCGTTTCTACATCGTAGCACCATCCTGCCAGTGGTGGTATTAACGCAGCACACCTATTGATGCCGGCTGTTACGGGTACCGCGCGTCCTCGTAGTTTGACTTTAAATTCCACCGTCGCAATCGCGAACGATCGACTAGGCGAGGAGAGAACGTGGTGCCTTTGTTACGCAGATCAGCTCGGAAATGAGAAACGTCTGAAAGAACTGCTCTCGTAGCAGTTTTCAGCATTGGTTGTTAAAAAGATAACACAGAAAAAAGACGTCTCTCTCTCTCTCTCTCTCTGCTCTATGCATAAGCTTTATGTATTATTGAGAGAGAGACTTATACGCCACTTTGAATGATATTGTTCTCATGAATTCTGATTTACGAAGGAATTATATATAGGATTCTAGGAGTTTAAATGAAAATTAAAAAATGTTCATCTCGGCAAGGAAGAATAAAATCGTAGTGTCGTCCGACGAAACGGGTTGGATTGAAAATTCGGACAGTTTGTAACTTTGGGTAGAAAAAAGAGAGATCGTTGGACAGAAGCATTAAAGCGTGTTGATTTTTGCGTACACAGTGAGCATCGAAGCTGGGCGAGCCGGTCCGCAACGGGACGCGTGTACTGGTTCAAACACGCTCGCTCATTCTCTCGCTACGCTCGGTTGCCTAACGCGCATGTAGACGCGCCTTCCGTGCTGTAAATGCTCAAACGGAGAGAATCCGCAGTAATACTCGTATGCGATGGAGGAAGAGAGAAAAAGCGAGAGAGAAGCGAAACGTCAGAGTCGAGAAAAAAAGAAAAACGGTATAATGTGCGCGGTATACCGCGGCACTTCCGAATTACTCTGGCAAAATCTCCCCGCGTATTTGCATTCCCCCGCAGCGAGCACAGACAGAAATTAATTGCGTACTTGCACGAGTAACAATGAAACGCCGGCGTTGCCCAACGTGCGCCGGTTTAAACTTCTCTCTCTCTCTCTCACTCCCTCTTCTCTCTTTCTCTCGCCTGCTGTAGCTCTCCACCTCGACTGGTCGGGCTCCGGAAATCAAAGACACTTTCGGCTGGTCGCTCTTCGTTGCTCGCTGCACCAAAATTTCATTCTGACCAGTTTATTTAACTCTCGAAATCACCACAGCAAGCCTCTGCTGATTTGCCCCTACGTTTATTTGCGTTTCTTTTCGCTGAAGAAGCAAAAAAAAAAAAAAAAGAAAGATCATGTGAAATTCGATGACTGTAAATTCTGCCTCACGGTTTTTTTTTCTTTTCTTTTCTTTGTTTTTTTTTCTTTTTTTCTTTCTTTTTTCTTTCTTTTTTCTTTTTTCTTTTTTCTTTTTTTTTTTCTTTTTTTTTTTTTTATAACGATTCAAGCAGTTCTGTAGAGTACGAGTTTTATCGGATAATTTTCTATTAATAATTTTGTTCTCATGTTGTAAAAGCGTTTATCGTCGTTGCGCTTTTTTACGTTCTCACGATCGCCCTAACATTTGTGTTTTCATAACGAGTTTACGCAACATTTTTTCTTCTAGGTCATTAACATCTTTCTCTCGGCGCACGATAATTACGGCAAGCGGCAGAGCGGTGTAAACATTCAAAACCGCAAACGATAACGTGATTTTTCGTAAAAACGTTTGATAGCCCCCCGCCCCCCCCCCCCCCCCCCCCCTATTTACCTCTTCTTTCTAGCCTTCTGGCGTAGCATCGGAGCGTTGAAAACTATGCGTAAAGTAGGTCAGCTCGATTTAATGTTGAAAGCTAACACTTTCCACTTTTCCCTTACGCGAGAACTTAGCTTGTACAGGCATTTGCCATCAAAACCGAAGCACAGCACCCGTCACCATCCTCTCGTTCTCGCGTAAAAAGGAGAATACAAAAAATGAAATTTGCATGTTAATCAGGCTCGTCCTAATTGCGGCAAAAATGTGTAACGCGATATTGCCTTCCATGGAGCGGAGGCTGCGCAAGAGAAAGTGGACTCAAAGAAATGAAAAACTATGAAAAAGTGAAATTCATTTAAGACACATACATTTGCTTACGGGAAATTTTATAGTCGCTCGTTCTAATGCGACACTCGAATTGTAAAGGAAGTAAAGTTGTTAGAGATAGAAAATAAAAAATAACGTTAGATAGGAACATAAAACTGTTTATCGCTAATTAAATACTTAATCTAGTTAAATACTTCTTAACATTTTACTCTTGAAATCTCTTACCTTCCTCTTCTCATTCTCTCCATTATTTCCTTACGCTCTTATCTCTTCCTCGATGTCTACTCTCTCCTTATATTTCCCATTCTACCAAACTAATTTTCATAATTCCGTCAATTAATTTTACCAAGAGATTTTTCCAACAATGGTTCTCGAGATCCGACTCTACGGTAGCTAGCCATTGAATTTCCCATTTTTATCTCGACCATTCATACGTTCGTCCAAGCATAAAGAGATTCGCCGAGGTAGATTATTCGTAGGAGCTTTGAAACGAAGAGTACGCGCGCTGCACGTGTACTCTCCAGACCAGGAGTTTATCGCGAGATCGTGAGTCTGCGCGTATACCGTCTTTTTACACGCAAATTTAGAACACATCAGGAAAAACGAAGAGAAAATTCCAACCATAATATTTCATATCTAGATCGATGTATGATAAAGCATTAAGGGTTGAAAATCGGTGCTGGGATAAATGACAAATCGTATTAACAGTGTTATTTGTTTAATCGTTAATGTGCCAGAGCGAGGAAAATGACAACGACGTATTGCGAAATAGTTTCTCAGAACTCGCGACGTCGACACATTCTAAGACCGCAACTTCCTGCAAAGTTTTCGTTCTTTGCTAATTACGTATCCTGACGGTAGAGAAGCTCTGCCATGGCTAACAGTGGTAGAGGGAAGAGAAAGGCCAAAATCAAGGGTGGGACGATTATATAATTGAGTCAGTCATGGTGGGGTGGTTGGTAATCACTTTTACGCCGGGGATCAGTTTGATGAAGAGAGTGTCTCATATTTCATTTCCATACGATGCTTAAGAGAAGTTCGAATGACGTCATTTGGGTTATACCTTCTCCCTTGGTGCCTTATTAGTAGTAGTAGTAGTAGTAGTAGCAGTAGTAGTAGTAGTAGTAGTAGCTCTGATCGTCTGGTCTTAGCATTATTTCGCGTATCGTAAAAATATATCGTTGCTATTGCCTTTAATTCGTTCGCCATCATTCAATTTATATTGGAATAACATGCTTTATACCAACCAATTCGATTCGATTAACGAATTTGAGCTATTTGTGTGTGTGTGTGTGTGTGTGTGTGTGTGTTATTATGGTCGTAACAAATTAACTCCTTTAATACTAACAGAAAGTAGATTTTTATCCTAAGGAAAAAGAACGTAGCACTAAACGTAACTAAATTCATCGAATTTCTTCGTGTTGTTTTTCTTGCGTCTTGGTAGCTTTTATCGCTTTGAATGGTCGACGTCTTAATGGAAGATAGTACACTAATGATCGTATTCCCTTTTCTTTCAGTTTTCACGTCATTCTGCCTGTTTTTTTGATCATAGTCACACATATAAGACCGCCGTCCCCTTCGTTGACTTGTTTCGGATAATTAAATTCAGGACCAACATCTCCAACCAATGAGATGTCGGAGTCTAATAAATTAAACGTTCCATCGAGATAGGGTAGGCTTAATCCTAGATAGAATCCTGATGCCAAAAAAAAAAAAAAAAAAAAAAAAAAAAATTAAGGGATTCGAAGATACATGCGAAAGTAATGAGATGTCGCACGTTTCCTTTGTCAGAATGTTTTTTTATTTCTCCCTCTTTTTTCGGTGAATCTTTCAATTTTGCTAGAGCCTTGAGTTTCTATTTGAAAGTTAATTAAATTGATTTTATTTGTAAAAATGTTCGTTAGGTGAGACGTGTTTTGGTCAGTTATTATTAAAAAGACATCGAGAATATATCCGTAGAACGATACTCTTCTGTTAACGTCACAACGGTCGTAGAAAAAAGAAACATGCTCCGATATACCGTAGACACGCGAGAGTTTCGTGCTCGTAATAAAGCGTTGACGTTACGCGCGAACGGTTCGCTATCCATCCGACGCGACGAGGCCACGTTTTGTTAATTAAAAGATAATTTTTTGTTGTTCCGTTCTGAAAGGCACCCGTCTGACTTTCGAGTGAACGATACGGAGATAGGAATAATTGGTACTCGACGTGTGACGCCCGCCGTTCAATATTATTTCAATGCCGAAGGTGTGAAACGTCGCGAGTCTGTAGTCTATAGTAAATAAAGAGAGCGCGGGGTGTTGCGAGGAAGGTAGGCTGAGATGAGTCACCGTACCCATACACGTGCAACACTTATTCTCTATTTACAGTATTCATACTAGCAGCCTGTATTTACTACAGCGATGGAGCTGCAAGGCGAGCCTGTGACGAAGGCATATTTAATTCACGCGACCCACGTTCTTGGTATTGTACGTTTGTACGTGCGTATTACATCCCTTGCATACCTATACGCGTATATATCTATATCAGCTGCGTGAGGACGCGTGAGTTCGTGCGTGTATGCATGCTTCTAGCCACTCCGCGGAAACAAATTCAGCAGTAAACACGTCTGGATCCATGCCAACTATATTTTTTTTCGGGAACGTTATCGTACCTCAGCTTATTCAGCCAACCTCAATTTTCAGAACACGATTAATGTCTTTCTCCGTGCATTGTTTTCGCGATAAACAACAGCCTCGCTCGTTTCCGAAAACCTTTGGCATGGCTGAATCCCATGTCGAACGCTATATTCCTTATCTCTTAGAACGAACTCGAAGTTTAAACTTCTACTTTCATCGTGCACTTTTGAAGTAACCTTTCGGAAAGAATCTTGAAGAACAAAGAGAGGATTCTTTTCAAGAAAATAATCGAAAGAACGATGAGAGTAGCAGGGATCCTAATCCTTTCCTCCTAGGAAAGGTTTCTATTCTACTAAGATTTCGAAATGGGTCCTCTATTTTCTCTTTCCGTCGTAGTAACGTTCCCTTCTCGTAGAAAAATAATGCGACTTCGTCTTTTGTCGAATATCGATCGATCAGTCCGTAGACGATTGCACGCGAGCGTTCGATTACGAATCCGTCGTAATTCAAAGGTCTGCGATATCTGTCGCCCACGGATATATTTCAACATCGGTTCTCGACCGTGCGGCCTATAATCCCGAAGGATTTGTCGTACACATGTTCGTCCCGCGCAAACTGTCCTCGAAACGTTCGATATCCCCCCACGTATCCACTCTGGGAAGATGAATGTCGCACGTCTGGTTACGACTGCCGGATGATTTCTGGTTGCACCTGAGGCCATTCGTGAACTTCCTAGTCGTCTCGTTATCCTAAGGGACAGTCTGTCGATCGATCGTGTCCACAATCGTTATGACGTACGTCTCGTGAACTTTTCTTGCGCCTGGCGTCCAACTCGAATCTCTTTGCTTTGAATTTTGTGCTCGTGATTCTTTTTCTCTTAGCCTTTAATGTTCCATCGTTCCTCAAATCCGTCGAGTCTTCGCCTTCTTCTTGAATCTTCGTCCTTCAAAGTTCGATTCGAGTCTCTCTTCGGTGATATCCAGCGTCGATATTTGCCTTGACAAAACGGAATCGCCTCAACATGCCAGCGAGTACCCCAGTGGTGGTGCTCTCTGTATTTGAACTATAGTAATTTGAGGCAGGCTAATGAAAGTGCTGCGCAAACAGCGTCGCGACGCCCCGACGTCAAAGCCAAAACCTCTCTCTCTCTCTCTCTCTCTCTCTCTCTCTTTCTCTCTCGGCCTTTCTCCCAGCCGACCCTTTCCACCCCTTTTCTCCGCCCGCCGAAACTTGTCGTTGCTCCAGCCCACCTCTCTCTCTCTCTCTCTCTCTCTCTCTCTCTCTCTCTCTCTCTCTCTCTCTCTCTCTCCTTCTCTCTCTCTGGCATAGCCGCTCACATTCTGTGAGGTGGAACGAAACTCTTTCGCGGTATTGGAGATTTAGGTTCCAATCGACGTATACACGCCGACTTTGGCTTCTCCGCTAGAACGATTCGACGAAATGGGTACAAGAGATGTACGTGTACCTACTACACGTATATGTGTCCGCTGTGTCCACTCGTACCCATGGCTAGAACGACTATAAGCATGGAAGTACGATCTGGCTTGCGTCTGGGTCTAATAAACCTCTGTAGCGGCCGTTCGAAAAACAAGCTTCTTTCTCGATTAGGATTTTCTTCCTTTTTATTCTTTACTCTGTACTATGACACAGCAAGTATTGAGACACGGAAATGGTAGAAGAACAAAACAAAGATATACATTTTTGGATTTCTTTTTGTCGAATCAAAAATGGAAATTGTCAGTACACCAGTGTTAAATCTACGTTTCTTTTTTGATTATATTTTTGATTATATTTTCGATTATATTTTCGACAGCTAAAGCACAGGGAAATGGCCGATATAAATAAACGATAAAAAAAGAATTCATATCGCATTAACGGCAATTAGATACGTTTTAATTTATTATATATATATACATATCTTTGTACGTGTGTGGTGTTCCGAGTTTTTGACGTTGGCGTCATATATGGGAGACACTGACAATCGAAACTTTTCGCGTCTATTTCCCTCTCTCGCTCTCTATCTCTTTTTCTCTTTCGATGGTATCGAGTTGTAGGTTCGAGTTTCGTTAAATAAAAGGAAGGAGAGAGGAGAGCTGGCTCGACTCCTCGTCATAGTAGAGGTTCGCAATTGATGCCGACGACCCATTAAATTTCAGGATCGATACGCGGGCTCCACGCGCTAGATCCGCCTCGATTACACAAGCATCGCGTTTCCTCTATCCCAAACTCACTCTCTTGTCTTCAAGTCTATCCGAATTTCCTGCACGAGGACAAGATGTCTCGGCGTTCCGTCAACCTTCGTTGGGGTTAAGGCATTCTCTCTCTCTCTCTCTCTCTCTCTCTCTCTCTCTCTCCATCCTTATTTCTATCTCTATCTGTATCTCTGATATATCTATTTCAACGAGCTAAGAAATATTTATCCGTCGGGAATTATCTGCGTGATAAAGAAATTTCACTATTGAAAAGAAAGTTTCATTGTGTTGCAAATTGGAAAAGATCGGAGGTTGTTTCCGTTTCGAGACAAGCTAAGGTTCATTCGTGACAAGGGGAAAAAGGAAAAGGGAAGCGAAAAACTAGTTGGGAAAATCCTCGCCGTCGAGCGCATTCGATCCATCGGGAGCCGTTCGATGGCAATAAATAAAATTCGGTAGTCTCTTCCAGGCTTTCGCTATTGTACTCAGGCTCGACTTCGTGTCGTCGCGCGGAGCGCCAGATAATCCGTGGATAGCGTGCTAATGCAAGTTTTGGCATCAACGCAAACACTTTTTTTCATTTTTACCGATATTCTTCGACTTACTATGTCTTATATTGAATTAAGGTATATTCAAAGAAGAGGACCCTCCGTTCGGAGGTACATTTATATTTGTCAGTAATGGGTTTCCATAACTCTTTACGATTTACCTACTTTTTATATAAAACGCACATGTGTTCTAATAAGTCGTATTATATACGATTGAGGAATGTATTTTATCCAATAATTTTCATTATCTTTTTTTTTTATAATCGAATTCCCGTGGTTATTTTCTAAATGTTAATTTCCACTAATGCTAGCTACACCGTTATTTCTTTCTTTTTTCTTTTTCCTTTGCCTCTTTGCAGATGGCACGTTTCTTTTAAACCAATAATTCTGGTGTTTCAAATTTATTGCAATGCTCGTAACGTGACGCAGATTAAATTGGTTGTATTCTACTACACTCTACAGTAGTAGTTTCTGCTTCGCGAAACGTTTCATTTTACTCTCATTCGCCTTATCTTGGAGAAGGACCGAAAATATCTTGGCGAGTTGAAAGAAGAGGAAGTTTCGTTGAAGGAACGCCCGTCCCTCTCAAAAGCCATATGGTTCTCTTAGCTCGGTTGCTAGTGGTAGTACCGATCTCTAGTCTTGCTGCCGCTGACTCCCTTTTGGCTTGTTCGTTCGACGAATATACGAGCCTGGTGATACGCCGCTGACGTAGGCGCTATCTTTTCGTTCTCTTAAAACTACAACTCAATCTTGTGAGAGTATCGTTATTTATGCTTCTTACAGTAGATTCATAATCTGTATTTTTATACTCTTTCTTTCCTTTTTCTATCTTAATTTCATTCTTCTTTTTCTTTTTTTTTTTTTTTTTCTTTTCCCCTTTACTTTTTGCTGTCCTTAAAATCTTGATCAAAGAATTTCTCTTCTTCATTGTGAATTTGTTAAGGCTGTTCGTTACGTTTCGCTTGAAGCGTGTGTGATTTCAGAGTACAGTCAAAAGATGATCTAAAAGCAAAAGCAAAACGCTATCTCCATACGTCTATCGTATCATATATAAGCTTTTCTGGGTTATATCTATCTCACATGTTATCTAACAATCCGGTTAATCTGATAAAGGCAAGATTATACTTCTCTGAAAATAGATTAATCGAAAAATATTTCTTCATTATATAAACTTTATTTTTTTTTTGTTTCTAGTTAAACTTATGGAAATAGCTAAAGTGTACTTAAGCAACTTTTATCACTTCCAATGCAATACAAAATATAAAATATAACATATTGAAGATGTTTATTGAACCGTGAAATATGAGAATGTGATGGCGAATATAAGTAAAGTAGAAAATAAAATATTTAACACTTTCTGTGCCATGTGGATCGTATAAACTTCACGTAGAACTTTCCGCACAGGCCATTTGGTGTTTTCATCCGAAACGAAAATTTTTAAAAATATTTGTTTTAAGATCTTATCGACAACTGTGTAACATCTAAAAATTTACTATATCTAATTTGTTTATCTATTAAAGTATGATTAACGATGTAAAATGAGAGTAATAGTTAGATTGAAAAGATTTTTAAAATGCTTTAAAACGTGCAACCATCCGCTCCGTAGAATTTGCGTTACAAGTAATACCGACCCAAGTCTTAGTATGTGAAAGTGGTTACATCTGGAGATCCACAAGTGACTCTAAAATCCGCGTTCGCAAAGTAATCTCATAGTTTGCATAAGTCATTATAAAATTAAGGATTATGCAGTCTTAAATGCAATTTATAAAAAAAATTGCGGCGAAGTATCTTATTGTTTTACTCTCTTTATGTATTTCTTTCATTATTTTTTTCGATTCATCAAAATAACTTGAGATTAATTTCGACTTATTTATCCGAAGGGTGCAAATAATGAGTTATTATTCCCGATTAGATTTACATGATGATGATGCCTCAGCTAGGATGAGCGCATGATCGTAGCGTTAGTCACGTTTCTAGACATATTTTATTATATGGACAACGACGAAGTTACAATAGGTCAGTTGTTAAATGTCGTTAAACATCGTTATGGTTGCGACGATAATTATAATACGCCTACGAACAAAAGGTGCACACGCGCTGAGTTTTCGGCATAAGACCGGACGCACGTCGGCCCTGGCTACTCGTGTTTTGTACTGACAGCGTGTGTGTGTGTGTGTGTGTGTGTGTGTGTGTGTGTGTATATGTAAGAGCGCTGTAAAAGATCCCCCCAACTCTTCCGCCGTAATTTCGAGACTTCCTATAGCCGGCAGTAGTCGTGGGAGATACGTCGTATTAATACTAGCCGAGCATTCAGGCCGTTTTAAGCTTTATGATCTAGCTATAAAGATTGTCTTGCTCGATAATTATATAGTCCGGGTGAAATTGTAAACCACTATCGCTCCGACGTCCTTTCGAACGACCCTCGAAGGAGACTTCAACCTTAGTCACTTAAAAGCACGAATGTTTTGCTAGTCTCGCAAACTTTAATAACTTCATCTCGCAGAAAATTCGATCGTTTCCAATTGAAAACGTGTTCCTCTTCGCATAGGATTTTATGATTCCGTCAATATTAAATGATAAATTATATTTGTATTTTTCTTATTACACAAATGGAAAACGGAAAATATATATATATATATATATATATATATATATATATATATATATCTAGATATCATCGTCATAATTCAAATCAATTTAAACATCGTAAAGTATGACGATACTCTGCGGCACAATCTAGCGCTCGGGATCGCTCGATTCTTCGTAATTCGATGAAGCTAGAGGCGATGGAGATGGTAGAGCAGGAGTGAGAGAGGCGGAGAGAAACATGCTTGTTTCGACGTGATCAGCCCCGATCCCAGCGGATGAAATTTCCGAAATTCCTAGTGACGTTAATAATTTCTAGAACCGGCTAGATTCCACATCGCTTTCTGACGGAAGGTGAGTCGTTCGCTGTTGCAGTATTACGAATTCATTTTCAGCGCAGATGAAATTCACCGATTATCAGAGATAACTGGTCGGACCAGTAGCTTTCGAGTTCCAGAAATATCAGGAATTGGCTTTCTCTCTGTCTCTTACTCTATGCCAGCTTCTATGTCCTTTTACCATCACCACTTCCATTAGCTGGAAATGTAACGTTGCCTATGCACTTGCTCCACGTGATAGTGGAAATATCGCGTATGAATGGACCAAGCCTATGTAGGGACCAATTTTCGATGACGATAGCCCCGAGCAAAATGGGATCTCTCGAGGCGAGAACATAGATAGGGTGCCTCGACGGGATCGAGCTCCCTTTTCTTTTATTTCCATCTTTCGGTGACAATGCCAAAGATTTTCTGTTCTAGGGTTAGAATGCTCGAGAGTCTCTTTTGTCTTTACCATTCTACGATATTTCCGAAGAAACGTATAGAAAAAGAAACAAAAAAAAAAAAAAAAAAAAAAAAAAAAGAAGGAATCTGACGAGAGCGAAAGTGTCGAAGGAAAGCAGCGAGTCATTGCGTTGGGTCGTAAACTCGCCGTTTGAACTTTGAGCGAAGCAATAAAATTTTTCTTTCTATACTGTTCCTCACGCAAACGAGTGAACCTACAAAGCGTTTGAACGTCCGAGAAATGTGCCGATGATATTTAAACGACTTTGTACCGAAAGTGAAAGCGTTCTTTTCCGACAACGTCCTCGTACACGACACATGATAACTCGTACTCGGAACTATAAATCTCGCGTGCTCGTTTCGACAAAGAGAAAAAAGAAGGAAAAAAAATTGTTCACTATTCTCCCGTATGGGTTGGAAAATATTCGAGGTTTATTTTTTTTTCTTTTTTTCTTTTTTCTTTTTCTTTTTTTCTTTCTTTTTTCTTTTTTTTTGCTTTTTTTTTTTGTTTTTTTTGTTTTTTTTTTCTTTATATATATACCGAGAGATCGTTGAAATCGAGTTAAAGCGGAGACTTCGATAGGCTCGTTGTTCAATGAAAGCACACGTCGTAGAAAAGGAAGTAGGAAAGAATCTCATTAAAGTTTTGCCGATTAAAAGGAAAAGTAGAAAATGGATTGGCCCGTTTGTGCGTGATGTTGAGGAAAATACTTTGGTGGAAAGCATAGGTAGGATAAAACGATGAATGGTATTCGCATAACTGTTTTACGCTCTACCGCATCGTCGGGTTAATGGAGTTTCCAAGATCTTCTGAAAAGAGGAGCGAAAAGCAAAAGGACTGGGATGGTGTGGGAGAACTGACGATGCTGATACGAGCTACTCTTCTTCATCCATGCTGACCCGGGGCAAGTGCCTCGAGCGACGTAATGGTAGACAGGCTCTCGAAAATGATGGATGCCTCCCTTCCTTCTCGCTCACTCGCGAATCGTTCGAATTACGATCTAAGGGCTTCGATCTCACTATGCTACCTCGAATTGATAGTTATTGATAGCCAGTCGACTAATCTGACTCCGCAGGCAACTTGATCGATGTCATGGACGGTAGCGCATTCTAATTATGGTTAGGACACCCGCAATTACCCGTGATCGCTCTCAACCGTTCATTCCTCATCGGCGATCATCCACCGAATGATGCTGTCTTCCAGACTAGACGTTTCCAACTATAGGAGATAGTTTTCGGGCAATCATCTTGCTTCTCTAGGGCATCATCGCCCTTCTTCTCTAATGGTCTTGTCCAATCGATCGCTCAGCGATTAAGATCGATCTTACATGCCGAAAGTTTATTCTTGTTTAGTCTATCTACTTGAGAGGTGTATATCCAAAGTAATATATTTTAATTCGTAATGCTCGTGTTTAGCCGAGTAATTTACACGTCAAAGAATGACTTTTTAAGGGATAATTAGAGATCGATTTATGCTTAAATCGATGAACGACAATGCGTAATCGAAAAGGATCGAAATCGTAAGAGCGTTTTAAGCTAGTTGGTACTGAAGAACATTGCCTATTGCAACATGGATGAGAGAATCGGACTGGGTAGTATGTTTGCCGGCCAAATTACATCTGCATAATAGCAACGCGGTGGGTTATTGATCCGTGGGTAGAGTCCCTTCGTCACGTCAATGTCGTGTATCTCACGCACACATGCGCGCGTTCACGCACAAGAATTAAATCACAGTGCACGACGGTGGATGTGAGGTGGTGGTAGTGGTAACCGCGATGGAACTGCAAAATGATTTCCGTCAATTTCATTGAATTTCTTTTCCTTTTTTAATTACTACCTTGTAAATTTAATCAAGTCTCAGATATATAAACGTTTCTATTTCATTCGATCTCTCTAAATTTATCGTTTAGAACATTTTAATCTTTTGATCGTAATAGATATTAGTTTTTAAATCTTTAGCTGTTATTGTTTTCTGCGTTTTAATGTTATAACTTTGCATCACCGTGCACATTTTTAAAATCCAATTCTTGTCGGTGCAAAATTTAATCTCATTCAGTCATTGGTCTCTCCTACCTGAAATGATTTTCATCCATCGAAGTAGAGGCCAACGTTATTCCGGACCACATCAAAGGCGAATACTAACAACGCTTGAAGTCTGACTGGGATTACGGCTTTGAATTTCCCATGGAAAATGTTATTTCGGCTAACGATGATGATATCGCTCGTAGTTGTAGTTAGCGATGATTTTAGTAGATGTGGGTTAATCTAATTATATGGCAGTAACGTTAATAAGGGACGAGTTTCCTGCCGATCGTTCATCACTCTGCGATCGTTGTATTTGTCGGTGATTAGGCGAGACTCGTAAACGGAACAACTGAGTACAGTTAACGAGCCGCGTTGAAGTATCGTATTGCGACTCCTCTTATGCGCTTACGTTCATTTATTTGCACATGTATAAAAATCATTTCCTTTCCCTTATTTCTTTTTTTTTTTTTTTTTTTTTTTTTTTTTTTTTTTTTTTCTTCAAGCGATTTCGTTGATCATTATTGCCACTCCCTGTTTTCATTCTTCGTTTATTTTTTTGATTTATAGCGAAATTGAATCGACGAGGCCGATGCTCTTTTCTCGTTGTTAGAAACATCACGCGTACAATCGATGAAGGTAAACGGTTGAGCTAGTACGCTCTGCCAGTAAAAATTCTCTTCGTTTCTTTGCATAACATGACAAATGGTAAACAAAACGTAAAACATGCTTCTTCTAGCTGGCAAGAGTATACTCTATTTGTCACTGTCCTCTCAGGGAAACTCCGCGATCATTCCTCACGAGTTGTCGACATTGCTGTAAAGATGGTGTGTAGTTCGTTTAGAGCAAAGAAAGAGCGTAGGTAGATAGACCACAAGGGGTGACGAAGATAATAGTCAAATTCAAGATTATGAAAGAGAATTACTTAAATTTACAGGATAAAAGAATATGTCGAATACCTACGGAGACGTTGAATTAAACAATATTCGAGTTAAACATGAAACATGAACGTCGAGTTTACATAAAGGAGGATACAGGGATTTGCATTCCGCAATGTTAAAGAAATGTTAGTAGAGAAGAGATAGGAACGAAGGAAGAAAAAGTGAAGATCAGGCTTAGAAATAAGGAGCGAAGATGTTAGAGGAAAAGAATAAGATAGAGTGAGAAGGAGACGGGGGAGAAGAGACCGCGGACACGCCGAGGTTCTTGGCACGATCTCTTCTTTCCGAGTAAGGGTAAGGGTACAGCCGCCATCCATTACGAGCGGCGCATGACACCTCGGGAGATATATCGACTCACCGCATCCTCGAATTGAATCGAATGCCGCCGGCAAAAACACCAATGAGCAAAATAGAACATTGTGATCGATGTTTCTCCTGCCGAAATTTATCGGCGAATGAGTTACCGATGTCTCGTACATTGCTGCCGCAATATCAACAAGAGGAACGAGAGATTCCTGAAGATCGCATGCGTGGTCGCGGAAACTCTTCGACTAGTCGGATTTACGGTAAATAGTTGATCGTAACTACTCTCGTCTTGGCCGAGAGACGGCAAAGACACGATTCCGTATCGCTGGTGAGAACTAGTGAACTATTTGCCGTTTAGATTCTCCCAAGGATCTGCTCCGGTGGCAGACAACTTGATACGTATTTACATTGAAGCGCCGAAACCAATAATTAATGAGTATGCTACGAGTACAAAGCCCGAGCAGAATATTCTGGTTTCCTGTAGAAAGCGCGCGATTAGTGGGCACATCATTAATTATGAGTGTATAACTTGACGACGAAGAGATACAATCGAGTCGTTGTATTACGTTGGATAATTAAATCGCTTCTCTGCATAACATTGTATTTCTTCTTCGTAAGATCATCGTCGGCATTCGCTTATTATAAACGTTCGCGAGTAACAGAAAATAAGAGGCAAATCTCTTAGATCTCGACGCATTATCGCATGTATATTTTACGCCGAACGGTCGTGGTGTCTGGGGACTGTCTTTCCTATGTCTTTTGCTTTTGCGAGAGTCCACTAGAAGCAGCCTCCTCCCGAGATGCTAGAAAGAGGGAAAGAGAGTGGCAGAGGGAGTGGGAGGGAGGGAGGAAGGGAAAGGAAGCAATGCTAGGTCTCCTGGCGTAATATTCGGGATTAGCCGGAACTAACGTACAAACAGAAGTTTCACTTTCAAACAGTGGGGCGCAGTCGAGTGGTCGTGATGCGGTGTGGGCTTGTTGTCGGAAAGCCGTATTAGCAGTCTTGCGCGAGTGTAAACATCACATAAATCCGCCATGCAACCGCCGCCATTGCCACGTTGTGTTCTACCGGAGGAGGAACTGTAAATACCTCATCCGGCTTTGTAGATTACCGCGATACCATTAACGAAAGAGAGTACCAACTGGAGTACTTGGCGTACGTCTTTGTCTATTTCTAAACGGAGGAAGCCGAAAATAATGTAGTTGCCAGTTTATCGCGATTATATCGATCGCAAGAACATTCAAGACGTAGTAAAATATCCTTTGGGACATTTTCACCTAATCAAGAACCTTAAAAAGTATCTGTATAAGAATATGATAGAGATTCTAGAAATGATAGATTTTCAATTATAATTAAGAGAAAGAGTCAAGCGTCAAAGATATCGAGTGTGTGTGATCCAATCCATCGTTCTAATCGATAAGTGACAACTTTGGATGTAATTGAAAATTAAACTGTCTTATCTTCTGCCTCTCTATATCTTCCTTTAGCTTTATCTCTTTCCTTCTTCCTCGTGCTACAGAATCGCGCCCGCTTTTCCTGGCCTCCAAATAACCATTTCCAGGTAGTGAATAGTTAATTTCCTAAAGTTTCAGCTGGGCCGCCTGAATGCCGCATTGATTGGTACTCCAATCAGCTAGGGGTGAGTTTGGGTGGGCGATGGAGGATGAGGAAGAGGAGGAGTAGGAAAAGGTCGTTCGCGATGGGCTAGGAGGATGGTAAAAACGGGAGGGGTGAGAGAGAGAGAGAGAGAGAGAGAGAGAGAGAGAGAGAGAGAGAGAGGGAGAGAGAGAAGGAGAGTGAGGGACAACGAGGAGAGGAGCGAAGGATGCAGCTCGCTCCGGCGTTGAACCTTTAGGGCATCGTAGAGTGAACGGAGGTGAAATGGAAGGGGCAGGGAGAGGAAACGGGGGCGAAATTGAGTCTCCTAGAGGTGATTATCATTCGAAGTGGATCGACTGGGAGATGCTGTGCTCATCCCCACGATCCTCACTCGTCTTCACCTTTTTCTTCGACGATCGCCCGGCGAGATTGCTTTCATAAAATTCATTTTTAAAGAAACTATCCGTAATCACTATGCGACTTTGTGCGGTATAGTGCCGGTGCGATTAATTTGAACTTGCGAGCGATAAAGGAATGCCTCGTCTACCCCTAAGAACTAATATAAAGAAGGTAAATACCTTGAAAAAAAGTTCTTCGCCAAGTTTTTTTGAAGATTTTTAAGACGATGGAAAAAAGCATGCTGATAGAATACGCTTTTTAAAGTGGAGCTTGAAAAGATACTTTTTCATAGGAACAACTTCCAAGTCACGATTTTCGCGAACATTGACGTAAAGTGTAACGGAGGTTGTAGACGCCTTGCTCTTACTAAAGATGTCCCCAATCCGTCACTGGTCTTGCTAAATCTTCTTCAAGCTGCTCGAAGAGGCTTTGAATTCATGGAGGCGAGTGCCTAGATCGGAGTGGCCGAGTTCATGGGACCGCTTTGGGATTCTTGACCGACGATCTCTTCACGGTGACGTCTCGATCTAGGAGAGTTTTCCTGATCCTTGGGAGAAAAAGAACGGTGGAATGGGGCTAGCTAGAATATGAGTGGAGAAACGCTAGCTAAAGGAGGGAGGGCAATGGGAACGAGGGCAAGCAGGAGGTAGGTAGCGGGACATGCTTGAGGAGGGAAATCCATCCAAAGCTTTCCAAGAATGTTGGAGCGATAAACTCCTGTCGGAGCTCGGCGGTATCTCTTGCCGGCAGTAGCAGCTCCAAGAGGCGCAGGGCATCGCGCCAAACCAGTTTTAAATGCGCTCTTAAATTCACCAACTTGCGACGAGCCGTAAACCATCTCGGCGGCTCTATCGGTTTAGGCTGCTGCTCTTGTCGTATTTGGTTGGGCGAAGTACCCGCAGAGTTCCTGCGATGAGATCTACCGGAGAATCCTTCGTCCCTACCACCTATCATTCTACGGATTACGTACTATCCTAATCTGTATAACAGATTCGATCTTACTCTCTCGATATTAACCATGCCTGTTCTTAGTGATTCTTTTGGTTTCTTTTCCTTTTTATTTTATTTTTTTTTTTTTATTTTTTTTATTTTTTTTTTCCAAACAATTCAACGATACACGATCGGAAAAGTTTTTATCTTTGAAAACATGAAATACAAGGTATGAAGATAACTTTCTCAGATTCCTTGTTTCGACTTTATTTCGACAAAAGTAAGAGGAATAAGTTTGAAAAAGATCCGGAAGCGGATGATCTCGATACACGAGAGTGCTGCGAAAACTACCGGTTATGAAGCAACGTAATGAAATCCTTTCCCGTAAACAGCCGCGCCATCTCCTATACACTCACGTTACAGTAGTATGTGTAAGTCTCGTACAAATGTGTGCATTGCGAGCTACTAGAGAGAGAGAGAGAGAGAGAGAGAGAGAGAGAGAGAGAGCACAGCGTACATCTTAATGCCGCAGGCCCATAACAATAACCACCACGAAACGGGCGAGTAGCCCCAGCGGCAATAACAGCGTCTGGGTTCTGCGTGCAACACCAGGCATGGCGCTACGACGGCCCTCCTGGATATCTCGAAGCAATTACCGACTAAGAGACTGGGGCCTCGTTAAGGTAATAGTGTCCATTATCTTGGGACATAAGGGAAGAAGTAAACCAGAGCCCGAACGCGTGGAACTCAAATAATCGACGAGTTTCTCTTTCTTTTTCTTTCTCTATTCTTATCTCTCTTTCTCCCTCAATTTCTATCTGTCCCTTTATTTTCAAGAATGATCCAACGTTCGCCTTTCCGGCGAGACTTCTTTCGTAATTCCAGTGACATTCAGTGCGAGAACGATCATCTCCGGTGACCTCTTTCTCCCGCTCTCTGGTAATTGCCCTCTCGTTACGTCCTCGATGGGTACGAGGGGACTGGAGGAGCACGACCCATAAAATTAAATTTATATAGTGCAGCTATTGGAACCACGCCGCGACCTTTTTTCCTTTTGTCCTCGTCTGTGTTTCCTCTCTCGTCGTTGTAATTCTATTCGACCGAGGGAAGATTTACATTCGTAGCTGTATTATTTCATTATGCTCCTTCTACCCTTCTAGACTGAATCGTTAGTTTCGAAGATCGCTAAATGATGTATCTATCGTCGATTCGGAAAATGAAAAAGTTATTCTTTAATGGCGGAGACATTGGCGGAGAAAGAAAAAAAAAAAAAAAAGTCTAATATAATGATCGGGAAAGCATTAAGATCAGTGTCAAGAGTAGATCTTTTGTAAAGTAGAGTTTTTGAAACTCGAATTCGTTCTCGCAATGAATCTTGACGAGCAGAGTTTTCTCATTCGAGTCTTTATTGTTCGACATGCACGAGTCTTCTTTTAGATCGCAGTGCTTTTAACTTACTCGCAGAGGTTCTTTCTTCAAGATTGGATGTAACTAAAACGCGAGAGCCAATATACTTGAATCGGTCTTTTTTCTCTCTTCCTTCCTTCTGAACGGAGATCATACGGTCTCGTTATGAAAAAGTTGCCGATAGCAGATGTCACATTGCACGTACGTACACGGAAGCTGCGCTTCTACGTGCGAGGGACGAGGAGAAAGAAGAAGTCGACTAGATAGAAGTTTGGCGCGGAGAGTCGTATTCGACTCGCAGTTGTTAGCGAGTGTTCGCGATAGGAAGTACAGGGGAAAAAGATCGGTACGAGTGACTACATCGCCTCGAGGAAGCGACATGGCGACAACGAGGGAAACAATGAGAGAGCGAAAGAACTGAGAAAAGAAAGATAACGGAAGAAGAAAAACGACGAGAAGAGCTCGTGCAACACACTGGCTCTTCTCTTTCTCTTTCGAGGTGAGAGGAGCAAAGATGGAGGCGATGGAGAGTCAAAGCATAGCAAGAAGAGGAGGACCAGAGGAAAGCTCAGAGCTTGCGTCACGAGAATACCGAGCTAACGGAAGGAAGAGGAGAAGGAGGAGAAGAGCGAGAGAAGAGATAGGGGATGGCTGTTGCTGTTGCGGCCGCGGCATTACCTCCGCACCATTAACTCGCAAAACTTTCCGCTTGAATCTTGTTCTCGAGTCGACTCGTCCTCCCTTCTCTCTGTCGTCTTCCTCCAGTCCCCGAGAGCGAGCCGTTCACTTCCTTCACGACCGAAAAGATCTCCATACTTTGCAAGTGCTACAAGGGCCCACACCGAACCGTCTCTCGACTGCTCCCCAGAATCGTGTGTCTGACTCCATTTGGAAGTTATCAACATAAATAGTAGCTTTGTAAACGAGCGTGCTATTGGATCTAAAAAGAGGGAATGTAAGAGAAAGGGAGTGCAAGAAAGATACTTCTTTATGCGTATCACCATTAATGCCGCAAGTACTGCACGTCCGGACATTTTCCTATGTGATACGTCTTTTCTACAAAGTCCGAATAGAGTGGCCGGCACGCATCTGGCCGAACTTTTCTAAGTTTTCGAGTGGTATTTCCTGCGAGACAGGAAGAAATAACCTTTGCCAAAGTACTTCTGCCACGGCGTTTGCCACGAATCCTAGACTTCTCTCTCTTATATCTTTTCTTTCGTGAAGTATATTCAGAGGGATGATTTAACGCTCCGCGAATTTCTAACTGTGTTACTCAAATACCTTTCTCTTAATGTATTTCTAAACAGATATTTAAATGCATTTCTTGGTTCGCTTTTAATTTTTCTTTCTTGGTTACCATTCCTGGAAAAGATCCTCGACGAAGTCGCGAGGCTTCAATTTGAAGGCTTATTCAAAAAAATCGATTGGACTTAGCTTCTTGGTACAGATATTTCGTAAATTTCGAGAGACAGTCGTGTCTTGAATAATCCGTAAGGAACGAACGTAGAAGCGCGCCGGTCCGCAGCCTATATTCTCCGAGATACGAGATTTTAGCTGGCATTCCTTTTTCCTCTTCTCCTACTTTCTCCATCTCCTCTCCCCCTCCCCCTCCCCCTCCCCCTCCCTCCTTTCTTCTATACTCTTTTAAAATCTTTCTACTTTCATTTTCCACAGTTAAAGACTACGACTTGTACTTACACGTTGCTATCCACTTCCTTTACCGTCTCTTTTTCTCATATTCTTCCTTTCTCTTCTTCTTCGTTTCCGAGTACACCTTCCACAAGTAGAAGACGATCCTCTGAGGGTTGCCAGCTACCCCAGAGTTAATCAACCATATGGAGCGTGATTATATTAGCAGGATTTTATCGAGTTTTCTCATAACGGAGTTACTCCTCGATCCATCCGCGTGGATTTTCCGGGTTATTGGTATTTACTGCCTTAGAAGCACGTATTCGTCTTCCAATGTACTCGGTCGGTGCATGGATACACACGCACATACACAAGTATATATCTATACGGTTCTATAGACATACGTTAGAAGGACATACACGTACGCGTACAGAGAAAGATTCGTGCAGATGCATGTCGATCTCAAGTATGTATGTATATCTGCACGCCAAAGACGATTCCGCGTTTCGCGATATTACTTTATACGGACGCAGCGAAAGTAGTATTGCATATTTCGTTTTACGGGCGCATAACGCACTTCTCGTACCTCGTACGAGGGCGTATTGTGAGCGCAGTTTCCTTCGCTTTCGTCTTCGTCGGTGAAATCGATCTACTCTTAAAGTGGCACCGCACCATCAAGTGCACTACTTCGAAGGTAGAGGTGTACGAGAAGGAAACGTTGATGGCTCGAATTCTGGGCCTAAAATCGAGATGGAGGGCCACGAAATTGAAAAATAACTTTACAACTGTCGTAAGTGGGCGTTTCTTTTTTGCTTTTAAAAGATACAGGGTTTGTCGTAACCGTCTACCCTCGTAAACTTGAGATAGGAGAAATTTTGACTCCGTCCTATTATATTTGCGAGATAAAACTAAGAGATTCTTGCCTTCATTGTTTCCTTGAAATAAAGGATGTAATCGCTCGAAGCTATGAAGTATCTTTTTACATTTGAACAAAGTAATCGTTCTTTCACGTGTGTTGAAAGCTAACAGTAAGATAGAAATAGGTAGGACTGTAGATGTATATATGTGTATAGGGATGCAGAGACCGGAGAAGGCAGCCCTGGTCGGTAGTGCATCTCGAAGGACTCTTAGACAAGCTACTTTGTCTAGCATGTCGGGTCGAGCTCGCAGTGAAACTAGCTAGTCTAGCAACGAACTTTCACGCAATGCTTCTCGATGTACGGTGTACCGTACACGCCGAGTTCGCTCGCACATACCCGTTAATACCTCGGGGGAGTTGCAAACACGTAGAGGGTTAATTCGCACAAGGACGGTGCAACGTATAGATATTGTTTCCAGTAGGACTATGCGAACTGCACGAAAGCTTAGCAGAGAAAGTTATCTTTCTCTTTTCGTTTCTTTCTATATTTTTGTTATCAGGCCTCTCATAGTGGCCACTCCCGAAGATTATATTGTTTCCAATTAATTTAAATTATGAATATCTCTTCGTCCATCTCTTCGACGCTCGATATCGGTTCACGTTCATTGGCTGCATCGTATATATCGAGTCTCTCTCTCTCTCTCTCTCTTTTTAGCTCGCCATTTGCAGCATGGCTCCACTTCGTGCTGTGAAACGAGAACGTCGGCCAATTAACAATGCGAATGTGACACCCATGCGTCGACACTCGCCGCAACCCCTCCTACGTACCATCATCCCTTCTCCTTGTTTCCATCCTATCTATTTTTCTCTTTTACGCTCACACACGTTGGATATCGTCGAGCGAAGCCAGGAGGCTCCATCGCGTATATTTAAATTCCATTATTCATAATACATGGCAGCAGGGGAGAGAAAGTAGCGAAGCGCTTCGTTACATTTTTTTTTCTCCGTGGGTTTTGGTCGAATTAAACAGCTACCTCTATATATCTCACCGGGCTGTATTCTATTTTTCTTTTCCTGATGTTATAATACGTCGGAGTCTCGTTCTTCATTATCAGATAAAGTATTAGAGTATTTGTCTTGTCACGTATTTCGCGTGAGTTTCTGGTTTATTGGTTTGCAAAATGAAATAAAATAGGATCTAACATTTGTAAATATTTGTTGAAATGATGAATTATACGTAACCTGGAAATCGAATAGTCGTGGCGAAATAGTTATGCGAATGGTACAGTATCCTCTTAGCTGATAAATTGCATTTTCTTCGACTATTCGAATCGAAAACCTTCTGGATTGACCAACCGATTTCCTCTTTCTGACAACATCTTTCTAGGGTCACGATGCGATTACGTCCGAAGCAATTACGTTATTATAGAAGGATCGCGCGGAGAATTGGACCGACCGGAAGCAGGAGAGGATTTATATATAAGTGGTTGTGTGTGTGTGTGTGTGTGTGTGGGAATATGTATACCCGTATATACATTCGACTTATATTATATTAGCTCGTAAACTATCATCATTCCATAAGGATTACGATCTGCCGAATATTTCCACGTGACGTGCTTCCGTCTGAGCTCGCATCGTCTCGGTGAGAATGCATGGAAATAGGGCAGTTTCGATGATGGTTTCTGGCTAGAGAGAATGGGAGCCATTACAAAGCCGATTATCGGGTAGTTACGTGAATTCTTCGCCAGGCACCAGCCCCTACTCGCACTTTACACCCGACATCCCGCTTCTTCTTCGAGATACCGTTGAAATAACAATATACCGATCCGCGTAATGAGAAACCGATAGCATCCCTATCGATACCACGTATGTAGAGGATCGACGTAAATTCGAGCGGGAACGGAGTTTGGCCCACCGTATCATCGATATCGTAGATACTTTCATCGAGAAATCGTCATTTTCCTTTTTTCCCTAAAGAGAGATTTTTTCCTTTCGGTCGAGTGCCACTTTATCATGATTTCTCGAATTCTTTCTGTTTAATTTCTCCTCATTTAAAGTTAAAATTAAAAATTACTATTGGTAATTAGATATAGTCGAATTAGAACACGGTTAAGTTTCCTTTCGAGTCTTTTATTATGAACTAATTGATTGAATTCATTATATTATAATCGCTAAAGTAAGTAAATATCAATGAATGATAGAATTACGCGTTAAGAGTGATGAATGATGTCTAAGAATGTCAGATCTTCGAGTTGATTTCTTTATAAATTTAACTCGCGAGTATTGTGAACGGTAGGAAATTCGACGAAACTCTTCGTCGTAAGCAACAAACGCTACGGAGAGTGGCCCTAGTTCTAAGTATCTACTTCGGACTCTCGTTACGGGGGATTACATGACGGGACCACTGCCCTAGGTAGAAGGGTGGAGAAATAAGGAGAAAAAGGAGGAAAAAGGTAGAGGGAAAGGTCGGTCGAGGAATATTGCAACGAATGAACTGACCTCTCCCAAGACGACAACGCGGAGAGGACGGGAGGTTGAATTCCAGTATGGGGAAGTCCGCCGGGAAATGAGCCTCGACGCCCCCACTACTCCCAATTAAAAGTTACGCCGCTGTTGAAGCAGAGTTAATGAAGGAAATAGAGAAACTACAGCACCGCCGGTACCGGTCTCTCCCTTCCTTCCACCTCACCACTGTAGCCCTTCGCCACCGTCTCTCGTTTCCGTTCATTGATTTCTTTTCCCCCCTTTTCGCGACTTTCGTACCTTCCTTTCTCTCTCAAATACCTATACATACATACTGTTTCTCTTACAATTTTTTCCTACTCCCATTTCCCGTTAGAAACTTGGAAAGCTAAGAAAACGATGATTTGAAAACGATGCATTGGTTAAAATAGAGAGAATGTGACGGAATCACGCGAGCCACAATATTTTTTTCAAAGATTAGGATTCGTGTTGTTTACTTTGGATCGACGAAAAGTTGGATTTTTTTTTACAATAACCTTAGTCTATGCACACTGCAGTCTATACCAATTTAGTAAAATGTAATGGTTCGGTGGTAAAGCTATTAGACTTTATTAATTTGTGATTAGAGAATAAAAGTTTAACTCTCCGACATGGTTCTCTCAAACTTTCTGGTTACTGTACACGAGCAATGTCTAGCGAAGCTAGAGCACGTACGGTAGCCCTTATTTTTTCACGATTATGCTCGCGACTCTGTTATCCCTCTGGTTACGTGGAAACATTGTATTTTCATATCATTTTACCGGCAACTACCACCAAGCAGTCGTATGAAAATGAAAAGGTATCGTTTCTTCCGTCGTAGAACGTATTTCTTTTCTGACAAAAACTTAAATATTCGTAATATAAAAATATACGATATAACAAAAGGAATATACAATTCTTCTTCAGGTAGATTCAGCATCAATATCGTTCATTTTTTATTCGTAGCATCCCCCTAAAGAACAAACAAACTACAATATATATGTATCTCTAATTCTCGTAGTAATTTCTGCTCGACCGATTCTAAATGGTGGGACTATCGATTCTTCGCTTTCTTATATCGGAGAAAGGAGCTCGGTGAATCACTATTTATTTAACAGAACGATTCCATTTGGTAGAATTCTTCTAGTCTCTCGTAGCCGTAGAACTTAGAAGACAACGCCCGAGGGCATGACCGTCGTACTTCCGAAAGAAGGCCTTTTGTCGTGCTGCTGTCTTATTTGCTTCTAACCAATTGTACCGGCAACCGTATATCAGGCAATACGAGAAACATGCTCCTTCCACGTCACGAATGCGAGCTCTAGTATCTCGCGTAACGTTTCAAATTTTACTCGTTACGCTTCGGCTGTTCCTTTCATTCCTCTTTCCCTTTTGTTCAAGATAGCTTCTTTCCTCAAAATAGGGATAGTAATTCCGCCATTGAAACGACTCGATTTCGTATCTCTAGGTGGATGGATCAAATACTCGTTCTGTCTGACCGAATAATATCTTTAATATTAAACTTTAATCCCCTTACCATTGTTCGGAATAAGAAACGTTGTTAATTTTTCTTAGCAAGACGCGTATTCATTCATTCCCGTTGAGTGGAACATTAAAAAGTCTCTCGACGGTTTTCTAGCAAATCTCGCGAGAGAATGATAAAGATTGTGACGAAGCTAGCAAAATGTATTTTACGTTTAAAGATGAATCTACGAGGCTTGTAGAGCGTTTAATGCAACCAGTAATCCATCAAAACCAGTATGAGAGAAAAGATTGAAGTTTTTTGACGAAAAAGGTTAAAATGGAATAATAAGCATATATATATATATATAAGTATATAGAGCGGTGGAGTCGAAAAGGAGAGAGTCAGAGCATATTGGTTAACAAGATATTCCTTCCATTTTCTTCGTCTTTGCGTTAAGGATTATACAATATTATAATCTAAACACTATAAATATCAAACAAACATCCTTCTGTGTTCCACTGTAGGTTCATCCCTTTGAATAAAAGCCTTAAATAAATAGAACGCAAATGGAGAAATAGAAATGGAGGGAAAGAGAGAGAGAGAGAGAGAGAGAGAGAGAGAGAGAGAGAGAGAGAGAGAGGGAGGAAGGGAGAGAGAGGATATTAAATTATTTATTTACTACTTGCAGCAGAACCTCCTTTTCCGGGATGAGCTGCTGCTTTCTACATGAGTCTTCTATGATTTCGCAATGAAAACTGCTCTGCGTATAAAATGCAATTTTATGTGTAATATTGAAATTGAAGGATGACTGTGAATAAGCTAACACGTCGGAGGTCATACGAACTTTTCTAAGCCCTCGTTACCATAGGGGTAAAAGCGAATCGATCACCCGGGAAACTTCGGTGCCGTTGTCAGTTTCGACACTGACGAAGATCGAGATATCGTCGTGCGAAATTCGATACTGAACGTCGAATTCGTTTTCCGTCTCGCCTAGTTGACCGATATTGGCTCTCTCTCTCTCTCTCTCTCTCTCTCTCCCCCCATTTTGCTCTTCTTTTTTTTCTTTTTTATTTTCTTCTATTTAGTTAGGTAAATTACATCTAGCATTAAGAGATACAGTGGAAAAGTAGGAAATAACCATAAAACGTAGTTTTATATTTTAAAGTTTGGAAGAAACACTCCTTCCTCATTCGATCATCCGTGTTTTAGCACCATCACTGGCAGTACCACCCACTCTCCAACTTGTCGCCCATTTTCCACCCTTGAAAAGCTAGCAACACCCTAGCGTGAAAACGCAGCGCTGAGAAAGTAGCCTTTGGCTCTGAACTGGATAATATAGGTCCCGGTTGTACAGGTATAATATACTCGACCCCTACCCAACCAACTCCATGGTCTCTACAAAGGCATCGCATTATTTAAAGCTCTTACCTCCATTCTTTGTCCACGGCATTTCCTATTCTCGGGTTTCTCCTGGGTCTTATCGCTAATAATTTATTACGAAAGCAAACAATGGCCATCAGCACGCCACTCTCAGGATCGAATCGGTCATCTACTTCACTATTCTCTTTCTGGCTTTCAAGTTTTCTTTTTTTCTTCGACAAGAAACTTATATTAATCCATGTATTTAGATACTTATATAAAAATTGAACAGAATAATCATCCCTTTTTAATCATTCCATTTTGGTATATTTCCATTGTTCTAGGTCTTCCTTTACCGAGGATTAAGTTTATTTCGTTTTGATGTTCTTCGAACGTTACGATTCAACGTGCGTATCTAAAAAGCTGATATTTTATAACATACGTGAGGATCTCTCGAAGATTGGTCCGAAAGTACCGAAGATAATTCAGGAAAGCTTTAGAACGTTGCTATAATCGCGATACTGCATTCGATTTTGCTGACCATCTCTATACATCCGGTAGATTGTGCCACGGTTACTAACACATAGGGAGGAATCACCGCCAGTATCTGCATCGAGCTGTAATTCGCCCAAGCTGCTGAGTACTCTCGATAATTCTGGAACGTGCGATGCATCGAATCCGTATGTACACACTAACACGCATCTGCATACAACTAGATAAACTTGGTTACGAGGTTTTGGTATGTACGGTATCCAGGATTTCGAGATACATTCTAGTCGGATTGAAGCGATTTTGAACTTTTTAAAAATAAACACGAATGTTTTCACGTGAAATGCGAGTTCGTGGTATCGATGGAACGTCTTTTGTGAATAACTACTCTTCGATTTGGAATAGAATAGAATGCGATGCAAATTACATCGATCCATATCATTTGATATAATACACGGTAAACTGATATCTTCAGGAATTTGAAATCCTGCTATACCCAACGTGATAGACCAGAGAAGTCTGCCGTAGACACGAAGCCTCATCTAGTTTACCTTCTGTCTGGCTTTGTAAACCGTGGTCGCACGTGTGCACACATATCATTGAGTGTGACTCGAAATCGAAGCAGCTCTGTAAACGTGACGCAGTACCATAACAAACTAGCGAAATCTTCGAGAAGCATCGCACGTTTCTTCGTAATTTTTTTATTATTAACCTTTTTCGTATTTGCTTTTCTTCTTCTTAAAAATTGACATTGATGGCCTTTTTTTTCTTCGACAATAATCCTGTAGTCGTATCACGTCTATCGCAATAATAGAGTCGATAAAGATAAGTTAATTACATTAAATGGCGACACTCTTGCCTTTATTTTTTCCTAGCACGTTCGTCGCAAATGTGACACATCACTTTCGTTGACACTTGGCAAAAGTGCGAAAACGTTCGAAGTCATATCTCGGATACGCGACAGGCTACCGGACAAAGTTTCTGTAATTTCCGTGAAATTCGCTCTGGATTGGGAACGCGATGATCGCAGAGGCGGGAAATTCGAATTCGCCAAAGCCGATAGGATTTCACAGCTTTTCCACTAGCTGTATGATAGCGGGTACCTTCTGCACCATCTAACGGTATATTCTAGCCTCGAGAAGCGGCGAGCAGGCAGAGAAAATCCAATTGGCGAATTCCTGGGCGTCACTGGACCGCGAAATGGGGTGGCGGGCGCGGCCGCAGCTACTTTCATCCCTAGGGCTTGGAATCGTGGCGACGGTAGCTACCTTCGCTGGTGATGGTGCTCTTTCTAGAATGGTGTTGGTGCGAGATGCGAAAAGAGCTTATAAATCGCATACGTAACTCCTCCCATTCTCTCTGATGCCGGCTGGAAAGAAATTTCAGCTCTTATTTTAGAAAAATCTATCAGCTTCCTGCTTAATGTCAACCATCGCAACTTTAAAGAATATTCGCCTAGATTTGATATACGGTTCAAACGAAATATTAAGCGACAGCGCATGTCTGAAAGAAAGGCGAACTGTTCTCTTGAATTGAACAGAAGAGAGCTGCTTGGTTCTGCTCCATCTGGAAAGATGCTAGAATGGAGAACCTGGAGGGTAGATTGGGGATTCTTGGCCCCTTACCAAAGAGGGAAAGCCTCGAGTATCGGTAGCGAGTATAGTATCGTAGGAGTTGCCGATGGCTCGAAGATCGTGCTAAAGGTACTGCCAAAGAAGTCGGTGAGAACGTGAAAGGAAACGTAGTCTGTGAAAGACCGGTAGCACATGGTCCTCCTATCTATTTGTACGCTTGGTGTCGTCGGGTCCTTGCGGTGACTGGATCGGCGTATTTACCTACATTGAATCTCTGCCAACCTACAATTACCGGCTACCCATTCTTCCCTCAAACCCATGCAACCCTGCCTGCCGGCCAGCCCGTTCACTCGTTCGCTTTCTACGAGCCTCTATGCCAAATTCACGAGGTTTGCGTGATGCCAGGTGGATCTGCATAAAGTGTTCACTCGAGGAATGTGTACGTGCTATTCGGACGATAGGCCAATTTCGTGATATTCTTGTCCAACCTCCACGATCCCACCTTCCAGTCGTTTGACCGGAACACTGACACGATCCGATTTTCCCGGAACAAACACGTTACCCTTGCTGAAAAATTGTGACCCCGATCCCATCTGGTTACGAATCAAACTTGAAGTGGAAAATTCACTCGGAGCAATAAAGCATTTGAAAGAATGGCTTACGGGCAAATATTGTATCGTAATATTGGTATCTCTTATCTACTATCGTCGAGTAGCCGATGCGAAATATACTTATCGAAAAGATATCGAGAGACGTTCTCGGTCTTCTAATCTTGAGCAAAGATCGCTAGCAGAGAGAGAGAGAGAGAGAGAGAGAGAGAGAGAGAGAGAGAGAGAGCCAGGCTCGTATCGGCCAGTTCTACGTTTTGATCATATCTACTGGCCAAAAATAAACTCTCGACGAGAGAACCAGCGAAAGGGGGTAGAAAACCAGAGAGATGGCAAAGTTCGATGCACGTAGCAAAACGATGCTCGATGAACGCATTATCCACGCATCGTCAATTTATCCGCACGAACGAAATCGTGGAATTTCAACGCCTGGTTTTACCAAGAACCTTTAAAATATATGTAACGTATAGCTTAAATAATACACGCACTTAACAACTCATAAAGTCATCGACGCTTGATCTCAGTTTCCGGCTCATTTTCCGAACACCCCTACCCCTTTCTTCATTTTAGTATTAACGTGCCGCACCGTCTTGATCTCATTCAGCTCCAATTGTATAATCGCAAGCTGTTAACGACGTCGACGATGGTTGTTGTAGAAATTAATACAAATATTTTCGCAGAGTTTCGAAGTTACGGCGTTAATAATTGAAAGGTTGTCTTGAATTTGACGTCGTTGTCGTCGGTCCGCATCTTCCTCGTAAAGTCGGTCGTGCTCGTTGGTTATTACCAACGGGAGAAAACTATTTCCTCCTTTTTCTCTGCGAATGAAAACCTTAAGAAAGAGCTTTGATGTTTCGAGCTTCTTGTAAGCTCTGATGCTTGTAATTAAGAGAAGGAAATGTTAAACAATTCCGACGTATACGTGCTTACGTGTATATATATATATAGATGAAGGAAATAATATTCAAGGATGAAGACGATTAAAGCGCAGCAATTGGACCAATCTTCACTCCCATACTTCTTTCAAAGAGTTGCGCGAGTAATTAGGCATGTTTCATGTATACAGCTCTTTGAAGTATACTCCGGGAAACTTTCGAAAAGAGCTTTTGATGGCACAGTTCGGCCTCTTCAGTATTTATCAATTTCATAAAGTAAAAAGTAAATCAGCATGAGAGTCAGCCTAAAGAATTATCTATTTTCTAAATGAAAATGCATTTATAGAGCGATGAATAATAAACTTGCGAATCTTGCCAAATACAAGTCTCGTCACATCATACATTTTACTCAACTTTATTGTTACCTGTCGAGAACATGAGAGACTTTTTAGAAGGATAATGTTTAATAAATGGACAGCTACACGAGTTTGCCCATCGTGTCTTTCGTTGCTTCGAGTTATATCTCAGATCATTTTCAGCCTTGAGGGGATCGAGAAAGAAGGATATCATAGGAGGGGGGGGGGAGGTTTTAAAGCAAAACGAATCGCCGTCAATACACCCCATACGCGGCCAGCATGCGAAATCCTTTCGCACGCGATACGTGGATACACTATCGAGCCGGCTAGTTTTGAAATTGCTGCGAGGAGGAATTATTTCTCCTCGTTTCCCACGAGCTTTACAACCCTCCTTATCTCGCGCAACGAGGCTACATGGGATCTATACGGCGAAACGAATCAGGAACGATTTCTTCGCGGACGTTATTTTATTTATCGCGATCGTGCACTCGTGATAAAGTTTCGCAGACCTTTGTTCACGAGAAATTCATTCTAGACGTCGATTCGAACTTATGGAAACTAAATACTAAATATCTCCTATAAAATCATCATCTCTGTCGTGTTCTCTTTTGCTTTCTTTTTATTTTTTTTTTTTTTTTTTCATAATTAAAGATAAAAAATTATTAATGCGAACTATGTTCTTGCAATTGTTTTAAAAATATACCATAATCATTTCCGGACGAATCGTAAATTGTTTATGGATATTCATGAAGTTGGATGGCAAGAAAGAAATCGTTTCAGCGAAGGCCGACGTGGAGTCGATTCAGAAAATACAAGCGTACGCTCGATAAATTTGCCCGCGTTTTCTGCATCTTTTAGCGAACGGCACGTGTTCGAAAGGCTCCGCTCTGTCAAGACTACAATACACGTTAGCCGTCGAACAGATCGTTGTAGTAGCGCGTCGTAGTCGGCCTGGCGACGTTCGGAATTGTCGGTATTTGTCAGGAGTCGACGACGCAGAGTAATGCGGTGACTCGTTCCGAATCGAAACTATCGTCGAAGAACTTGAATTCTGATAGCGTCGTCGTCGTTCCCAAACGTTTCCGATCAGTCCAAGGATCAAACTTGGAATCGCTTTAATGACATGGCTCCGGAGCATTCCAAAATGATCGCCGAAACCATTCCGGAATGATTATATTGACCGGGGATAGATGCCTTATCTTTGACGTTAAGTGCCCTTTATTTATAATTAATTACACTTCTTTCTTTCATTTGTAAGATTGTAGGACTGTCCTAAAGAAATCACTACAAAAAGGAGTTCTACTCGAATTACATATTATAGGGTTCATCCTTGCTATACGCTTCTTTGTCTACATTTACGTTAGAAGGAAAGGACTGCTGAAAGACTACGTGCTCGTGATTATTTAAACGGTTACGAGTCTTTCGAGCGATATAATTTCTTCAATATTTTAGCTCCCACCGGAGAACCGAGCGCCGGCCGCTAAAAGACCACCCACCGAAGGTTGGCAGACTTCCACGTCGTCACCGCAAAACTCCTTCATCCGGGAATGGCGCGGCACCAGTGATGTCGAGAAAACCGCGCCATTTCGCATGCATAATACATTCTAATAGTCCTCCTTCTACCCTCACCATCCCCGTATTCTCGACTCTTCCCACTTCTCTTTTGCTGCCAACGAACGCAACGAATCAGCCCGATCGCGGACCGAAAAGAAAACCCACGGTCGACTGATACTTTCGTTTCTTTCTTTCTCCCTTTCTTTTCCTATTAAAATTCGTTTTCGACGTCAAACCTTTGCCTTCATAATCTTTCTCCGAACTTGTTCTTTCAGAAAAAGAGATAGAGAAAGTGCAAAGTCGATTGGCACTCTAAGTTTGGTCAATGGACTGATTAAGAACTACGATGGAAAAAACTACTTAGTTCGGCAAGGGAACGTTTCGTAATTCTTATTTCTATCATAAAAAAAAGAAAAAGATATTAAAAAACCGCAAAGAAAACAGTAAGAAAGCCTTACTCGAGCAGCTCTTCCGTGGCACTCAACATCCAACGGGAGAGCAATTTCCTCTCACCACGGTTGTTGCCTCTTAACGAGATGAAGAGAGAGAGAGAGAGAGAGAGAGAGAGAGAAAACTAGAGCGAGTGTGAGATGTGGATAGCGAGGTAGAATGAGACTAAAGGCGAGAGTGAAAGAGGGACGATGGGACAGATTCGTGGGAAGAGAGGGAAACTTTTAATTGAATAGTAGGATGCCACGTCTCCTGTGATGTTAGAGCATACCAGCTGGAAAATCAATTGGATATCGGAGATTACGACGTGAGGGCTTTGCTGATTCGACCTCAAAAGTCCGAAGAAGCGAGAAGCACCAGAGAGCCTTACAGTTACTCGGAAGGCTTCGGTCATTGATCCGCACGTAAGGTACACGACTGATACTTATTTTATTGACACTACAAACTTGCCCCCCTCTACTATATCGAAAGAGAGCGATACGTGGCTCCTCGGCCGGTCGAGCTTTCCTTCTCGCACGAACGACGATCGATACTTTTTCACTGGTTGCATCTAAGTCAAGATAAAAGCGAATATCGTTGAAATTTTCACGACGTGACGACCGTCTTCTTTGGCCTCTTGCCTCGATCGGAGTCTTTGTGGTAAACGATAGTATGGATTCTGAAAAGTTGAAATAAAAGCGTAAATATCTTCTCTGTTAGCCGCAGGTAAATATTTTCTTTTTCTTCTCGTATTTGTATCGAAGCAACCTTCGCGTGACATCTGGTCTACTCGTACGGCGTATTTTGATGAATAATACAATAGAACAACAATATCCTCTCGCGTTAGTCTTCCCCAACCGAACGATAATGGTTCGAGGGTAGGGGAAAGAGATAGCTCGTTCCTATTACGATGTCTCCATTTGGTAATATCTCCGTGGAGAGCGCGGTACACCATCTGGCAAGGTTAATAGCTGACTCTCTTAGGCGAACGACCCAACGTAACCCTGAGACGCGCAGAGTATCTATGCATTCGCCTGGATGATGTCATATACATAAGTGTATGTGTGTGTGTGCGCGCGTGTGTGTGTGTATGTGTGTGTGTGCGTGCGTGTGTGCGTGTGCGTGTGTGTGTGTGTGTGTGTGGATACCTATGCGCACGCTTACACTAAGGCACACGGTTACATGGTGTGTAAAGTCGTTGCACAGCGTATTCGGTGCTCTTGAACGCGTTGAGCACAGTCATGGTCCTCGGGGACTCCCGGAAGATGCGACTAGTGTGAGAAGGGAAGAGGGACCTGGTGAGGATAAGACTGAAGGAAGTATGAGAGAGAGAGAGAGAGAGAGAGAGAGAGAGAGAGAGAGAGAGAGAGAGAGAGTGGGAGAGGGAAAGAGGCAAAGACGGCTGTAGGAAGGATCCCATGGGAATCCTCTAAATTTAATATAGAGTCAATTGGAGAGAACCTAATAAAATTGCTGCCGTCCGGAGCTACGACTCGAGCGGATTCTCGTCCTCTCTACCCAGCTCTAAGCGGCTGAGAAATCACCCGAGATGCAACGTTAAACAGCGTCGACTAGAAATCGAACGAAAAACTTTATCCTTTTAACGTTAGACTTTAACTCTTTACAAGATTGTCTCGTTCGCATATAAACGATCATGTAGTTTTTATTTTTTTTTCTCTTATGCGTGCTCGATACTACGAATATCAATGGCGTATTTTACGGTTTAACACGTTTTACGATTAGATCGCATGTTAAGTTTCTTCCCTTTTACTCTGTCGCACGATAATATAATTAAAATAGCGCAAATCTAGATGGCACGATTAACGCACAGACCACGTTGCTTTTTATATATTGCACATTATACGGAATTTGAACCGACAGTGAGAAGAAAATATTTAAATGTAAAAGTAATATCTTGTGTTAGTAAAATTTACATTAGAAAAATTACTACCGATAGTAACGTTATATTCGCCTACAGATCTCCGTCGTAAGTGGATTCTGTAATGGACACATATGTATGTATGTCATTATATATCATAAGGACGTTTCGCGTTTCTTCCCTTGATTCACGGTAGTTCCTCAGGATTATTTATTCGACAGGTTTCTGTGGGACTTGTAGTTCCGGCAAAACCGGATACCGCCTACGGTAATGCACCCAGCTGCTGACGTGAACGTGTGTGCGTGTATGTCTATGTGAGTGAGAGGGAGGGAGAGTCGGGATGAAATAGGGGGAAAAAGAACTGAATAAAACACGAAATAGCAGTTAGCGAAGAAAAATACGTTGCTTCACGAAGCGTTGAGTTATTCTCTCTGTCGCGAGTTCAAAGCCATAGCCGAACACTCGGCATTACCTTTGTACTCGGTATCGAGAGACAAAGAGAGAGAGAGAGAGAGAGAGGGAGGGAGGAGGGGGGGGGAGAGGAAGGTAGGGAAAAAGAGAGAGACAGAGTTTGCACACCCGCACGCACGTCCATGTTCACCTTACTTTTTTCACGATCATGGAACCTCCGCTGTCGCGAGCAATAAAGTTTTCGGCCGAAAGCTTGCGCTACCATGGTGACGTCACGTGCATGCAGCAGCAGTAACAGCCTTCCACATTCGTATTATTACAGTCTGTGCTTTAAATCCCTACACGGACCGTCCGAAAATTTCCATTTTTCAGCAGTTCTAATCGGGCTACGTTCTTTCAGGATAAAAAGATTTTCCCCGTAGAAATGCGTGCGAGAGAACTGTCAGGTGTATGAATACGTACGTGCACGTACGTGTTTCTGTATCTGGTGCGTGTCGACTTAGGATCTAGCGTGATTAATGGACTTTACCGGGTTAAAAAAAAAAAAAAAAAAAAAAAGAAAAAAAAAACGTGAGTTTAATAAGGGTGATCATTATGGTATTGTAAATGCAAGAGAGCCAAGCATTCATAAAGTTCCAAGCGCGGAAGGTTTCATTTTAAAGAAATTTTTCCGGAAGCCTCGATAGTAATCCAATTCTTTTAACTTACTCTAAGAGGTACGGCGATTTAAAGGGAGGATTTACAACGCTTTAAAAGCAACGCACTTCAGGTTGAACGTTGAAGCGGTCTAGCGCATTATGACGTACTGATCGATCAGTGCGTGCGGAATAGGCTGCGTGTTTGTTAGCTCACCAGCTCGCTTCGCCATAAGGACGCTCGCATTCTCGACGCATTGCGTGTACGGTTATACTAATCCCTGCGGTGCACAGCCCCTTTCTCGGACGATAAGCTCGCCGACGCCTCGTACTTCGTGCTGGAGACTCTTTGTCTATAACTGAAACTATCTGAATATGCGCCTTATCGTTACGGGATATACCTATTATGTATTCCCATGGATTTCGTTCCACTTGATGACGTTTCCACGAGTACGTTCACCTGGTATTTCGTCGAGCAATACTCCCAAGAATGATTTTTACCTGCTCTCGTAATATACACCACGAAAGATTTCTCATCGCATATCCGTAGAAAGAAGATGGAAGAGGGTGAAATCCGTAAAAAGGTCGGAAATTGAGAACGCGTGCGCGATTACTGAGCGAGCTTCGAGCACACTCCTCTCTGATGGTTGACGGCACACGCATGCATTCCGTGGCTTATGTAAGTAGGCTTTTCAATATCATACGACGCAGACAGACGCTCTGTATTACCAAGGGTATCTGCAATCTTTGTTCAAGATTGCTATTGTACTCGCGCGATAAGAGAGATCTCTGGTTATGTGTCCATTAGGGGCTTATTGCTCCCTATTATGCTCCACGTATGTCCCTAAGTGATATTTCGTGGTCTACTAGGAAAATGTTCGGTCGATAATAAAGTTCCTTTTAAAAATCCTTCATAAAGAATATCCGAGACGTTAATGCTATCTATATAATTCCCCGTCAAATTATTTAACACCATATCGTAGAACGTAAAAAGATGATAGTTTTGGCACGAATATTGCAAAAAGAGCTGGGAACACGATCGTTATTCGTTAAAATGTTAGAGAACTAGCTACTAGGATAGGGAGGGTAGTGACAGGGTATTAAAAGATTCATAAATTCGGGCTACCGTTCGATTTTTGCTGAAATTTTTGCGTGTACCTGTTACATAGCTTTTTATTAACAGCCGTTCTCTCATGGTACGCGTGTTGGCACTCCGACGATGTGTACCGGTGACGAGGTATCCTCATTGCTAGCGAGCAACCGAGCAACCCCTTCCCCATCATTTACCAGCACCACTACTGTCACCACTGCCGCCATCATTTACCCTATACCGACTGCCCCCGGTTTAATTGCACATTATAGGTGTCGGTTATGTGCCGTTTCCAGCAAATACGCAGATAAATATTCATAAATATTTGCACCTCGGTATATCGGGAAAACATTTCGCTAGCGCGCATTGTCAGCACGAGGATTACCGATTTTCCAATGGATATACTCGCTTTTACACTATCCCAAATTACACTCCCGTACTTTTAAGATTATAAATTTTGCTAATGCTAAACATTCTCGCAGCTGTAAATGATAGAAAAGATTATTCGTATCGAAGCTCGAGTTTAATACTCGATATCCGTTCGCTAATGAAATAGCCAAACGAAACGTAGTTCTAGGCCCTGGCACTAGTAACTCGGCAAGTTAGAATAACGTTCGAGTCTGCAGCTGTAGGTGCAACGATTAAATATCTCATTGATTCATATCTCTGCTTCGCATACAAATGCGCCAGCTACGGTATTTCTAATTTATGGAGTTGCTTTTGCAATGGTAATGCACTTGTAAATCGCGGGAACACGTACTAGGATCGCGTACCGGTTCATCCGGGCGATTCCAGTTGTAGGATGTGACTTGAATACAGGGTTCATGATTCCTCTAGCGTAAACGATCACGAGAACTTTGGGCCGGATTCTTGCTTGAATTTACTACGCGGCTTATCACGCGATCCTTTTAAGATCATATTTTTTTATCTCTTAAAACTATTATCGCACCTTCTTAACGATTTTCTTACAAATGTCAATGTTTTCAATGCTAACTACTTTTGTTCGGTTTTTTTTTTTCTTTTTTTTTTCTTTTTTTCTTTTTTTCCTTTTTTCATAGACTCAATTCCGCGAAGCAATATTTTTCATATACGGATATTTTTTCAATATGAGTTATATTATTTCAATATGAATCTGAGAATCTTGCCTTTCTCTTTCATTTTCGATTCGTTAGATAGCCGGACAGAGATTGATATTATCAAGAAACAATTTGCGGCTCGAAGTACAGTACTTTCGCATTACAAGTTAGATTGCGAGGATTGTAACGTAGTCTCTACGTGTCCCATCAACAACGTTTGTAGTCAGAATGGAGAACTATGCGGCATGTTGGGAGCGTTCATGGATAAATGTGCGTGCGCGCAAGGCTAACCAAAGGGAGATACAGAAGGGAGACGACGTCGTGCGCCGCTCCCATTGCGTGTCTGCAGGTGTTTCGTGGACACGCTCACGACGATGGGGCTTACTGTCGACATAACGCGAGGACAATAAGTATAATTATAATAAAACCGGACAGCCACGAAATGCAAACTCTCATATACGTATGTCTAACCAATGGACTTTTTTGAGTACGCACACACAGACGTCACGTGCTAGTTCTCACTGTGTTGGTAATTAAACTGTGAATCCGCATAAGAAAAAAGAAAAATAACTTTTTTCTTCTTTGGTGACATATACACTTTTTATAACAATTTTGAATCATTACGTGTTATTTACCTTGGAATTGCACTAAATCGCATGACCTGGGGAAACATTTAGCTTTTAAAAAGATCTAGAGATAGCGAGAGTTAACAATAGTAGACTATTTCGAATTGATCGGGCCACGTTTAATATTGTAAAGTATATTTCACTGAGTTGTTGTGTCTATTCGTGAATATCTTGATAGAGGAAATTGTACGAAGTTTTTTTGTAGACGAAGAAGAAAACCTTGTAATAAATTTTCTTTAATTATATTTTTTTACTTCATAGTTCATAGAACTTTGACGAGGAGCTAACCTGCCGTTACTATAAAATTTGAGAAAATTCATTCCATGCGTTGTGTCTGTATCACTGAGTTTCTGACGTATTATTCCGTTTTGTATTGTGTTCAGACCCCTCTCGTTCTTCATTTACCCCATGGCTCGCTTGATTTCCATTTTATTTTGCCTTATCTTTCGGCGTTACCCCAACGTCATTGAAGAAAATAAAGTGTTCCCTCTTATTCTCCTCTTTAAACACCCCCTACAGCTGCTCGTAAGACTCTGATTAAAATTTTCCCGATATTAAACGATGACGTGTAACGTAGAGTAAATTTATTCGCTCTTCAATATCCGCGTTTACGACGAAAGGAAAACAAAGAATGAAAGTCGAACGACATCAATGTTTTCGCTTGCTATCACCTTGCTCTTCTTCTTGACCTTTACCAGGCTATTTACAATTTTTCGAATACCGCACGATGACGCAAGTCCCTGCAATATCCACAATGCCAAACGGGTGACTCATTCTCCGTCGCACGGAAATTCCCAAATTACCCATATACTACTTGAATCATCGGCCTTCTTTCAAGTAATAAACGATAACCGAAGCGAATAATCTTATCGCATGTTTCACGAACGACTTAACTTTGTAAATCTTATATGAAAAATGTTTATGAACGTAAATATAACGTGTATATTTTTTTTTTTTTTCTGTTTCAGGTAAGCACATTAGTTTTTCTGCAAGACTTTGACGATTTTATCCTGACAAAGGTAGTAATAATTTTCCATAGCTCATTTTCCATTTCTACAATGCATTTTTGATATTAATGTTAAATTTATGTTAAACTTAGTTTATGAAAAGTGATTGTCTATTTTTTCCGCCGGTTTTCTTTTTTTTTTTTTTTTCGAGTAATTTAGAATATTTAGAGATAGTAAAGAAAGTGTAGTAGATGAAAAACACCAGGCACGTTGTTCTGGTATATACGATAACTCCCTTGGGTGGCCGGATCTCTTTCGATGTAACACAACGCGCCGAAAAAGCGGTCATCTCACGCCGTGAATATTAATGAGTTTCACGCGGTAAGAAGGGGAGTTGGTTGGTAGCTAGGCGAAGGAACAGCAAGAAGGGTTGATGGCATTCTAGTCCAGCGCGTGGACACCCTTTAGCACGTTCCTAGAGTGAATGCTGACTCATCTCTACAGCGTGTCTATTCGGACAAGTTGAGAATTTGGTCCTTTGCTAACTCCGAAAAGCTTTCTCCTCTTTCTTTGTCTTGATATTTGGCTTGACCCCGGTAAATCGTCGATTTTGTGTGAAGATCAGGTCGAGAGGTGAATGGTTTCGAAAACCATTAAGAGCTTTATTTGATCCGGTATAATACAGCAAGACTCTCCCTATGGTCCAGTAGAATTTTATGATCGTGCTCGCAAGGTGTGGACTTTGAAAAATTATGAAATCTCTCGTCGTTGAGATACGAGGATCGGCCAGGCGCTTTCAATGGAAATCCCGCTAACCAGCACTCTTTTCCCTCTTCGGCATTTGCTGAAATCGCGATTCGCGGCCGTTATCGAATTCTTTTTGCAGTTTTAATGAATTATCCATAGCCGCAGGATTGAAAAGGACTTCCGGACAATTACGGCGAGCGGTAGGCAGGACGAGAGAAAGGCAGAGAAAGAAAGAAAGAGAAGATTCGTCGAGTCGGCCTCGAAGGGGGATAGGGACGAGCGTGGGTAGAAGCAAATGCCGCACTGCATCACGGGAAACGCGCAGACAATGGCGTCGAGCATACTCCATTAATGCGAAGATCAAATCTCTCTCTCTCTCTCTCTCTTTCCCTCCCTCCCTTTCTCCTTCTCTCTCTCTCGCTCTCTCTCTCTCTCCCTTTTTCTCTCGTTCGCCTTGGACCGATGTTCGCGGGACTTTGGGATCACGAAGTTCGGTGCTGCTCCCGCGCCTATGTGATGTGTTACCCGTCAATCGGTGAGGTATGGCGGGAAGAAAGTTTTGGCTCGCCTCTTCTTCGTCTCTCTCTCTCTCTCTCTCTCTCTCTCTCTCTCTCTCTCTCTCTCTCTCTCTCTCTCTCTCTCTCCTTTTCCTTCTCTGTCGAGCTCTCGTCCCTACGGCTGCAGCCGTACAAGTTTTAAGAGAAATGCGAAAGTTGGATAGAGAATGGATAGGGCGGAGTTATCTATCGATGGCATGAGATATCTCTCTCGTTCTCTTCAGCAGCGTCTTTTTTATTCTCCTTCTTTCTATTCTGTTTCTTTCATTTCTTCTTTTCTTCGGCGCGCGGCTGCGATGTCGGGATCGCATGTTGCGCACTTCGACAGTTTCTTAATGTTCTTGGCGTCCGTAGCTTCTTTTTCTCAACTTCTATATAAGCGTATTTATGCTCGAATAATACTTATCGGGGATAATCGGTGACTATAGTCGTTATATATCATGTTTCTTCTCGGTTAGTTTAAACAGAGGAATAGATATTGAAATGAGCGATGAATGATGCAGGATGCGATGAGGTATGCAAAATGCGTAATATGAAAGGTCGGATCCAGATTGCTTGTTAACATGTATGTTAAAAAATGTAGAATGCATGAAAGGATAATTTCTTATTATAGATAGAAATGCGTTGTATTTTAAGAGATAGCTCTCTCGCGACTAGGGAAGAGAAGTTAACTTGTATGTTCCTTTTTCAAGAGTCCGCAGTCACTTCGATTACGCTTTTTCGTATCTCGTATCGTTCCTCCTGCCACGAAAAGCTGCCGACGAGCTGCACTCTCTTTCCATCTCTCTCTCTCTCTCTCTCTCTCTCTCTCCTCGTTCTCGCTATTTCTCTCTTACTCCTCTTCATATAATGTCCTGGATGTTCTCGAGCGCAGAGAAGCGTCTCTCACTCTTTCGAAAGAGAGAGAGATGGAAAGAAAGAGAAGACTCTTTCCCTTCGCGGACGCTGTTCGAAATTAATTGCCACTCCATTTTTATCGTCGTCTATTTATCTCGGCAGTTGCCGTCTCGTCCCTTGTCCCTCGACGACCGTCTCATTAATCAAGCCTTCCTTCGTCGTCGTTGTCGTTGTCGTTGTCGTTGTCGCTGTCGTTGTCGTTGTTGCAGCCGACGCCAAGCCGCTCTCCTTTCGTTCTATCTTTTGCCGTCGCAAGGATTTAGAGACGAGACAAAACCATGATCCTGATTGATCAGAAAGGATTATTCGATTTTTCCGATAGAAGGATCGGACTTCCGTCGATTACCTATAGTTTTCATGAGCGTGGAAGGGGTTGAATTAATTCAAAAAATCGAAGAAGAAAAAATCCGACGAGACGAATATCTTTTTGTCTTTTCAATGCTTGCACTTCGCTCTTTTTCTCCTTCTCCTCCTCCCTCATCCTCTCTCTTTCTCTGTTTATATTCCGACGATATTGTAGAGACGGTGCATAGTCACTTGTCCAGTTTTCATCTAGTATAATCACGTGTATATACGAGATCTTCTCTCTCTCTCTCTCTCTCTCTCTCTCTTATTCGCTTCAGATGCCTTTGGTACCGTCATCTTTCTCGTCCTCGACGAAACTCCGCGTTTCGCTTTACATCGCATGCATTACTTATAACTCTACGTTACAAAGCTCTCTGGCGCACGTTGAGGAAATTGGCTTTTGGCTGCACCGTGAGAAAGACGAGAAAAAAGGAATGAAAAAAGAGGCACGCGTAAAAAGAAGCCGCGTCGCTTCCCTCATAAGAAATTACTAACGGCGAACGTCTAATGGTGCAGCATAATTCGATGTTGCTTACGCTGAAAGAGAAAGAGAAGTACGTTTGAGTTCCTTCGTTAGCCATATTTTCCTTGTTCTCTCTATTCCCTTGTAGATTAAATACGATCATTTTAGACACCTTTATTTTATTCCTTTTATCTCGTATAATATTTCGACCGTATCAGCGCTCGCGAACTTTCAAGAAAATTCATTAATCCTTCTCCGAGGTCGCTCAGGAGGACGTCCACGATTTCAAGACATCCTTTCCATTTGTTTTCCGATTTAGCGATGTCTCTCCCTAAATCTCCTTTTAGCAACGTCTTTGATTCGTTTCTTGTTCGCGAGAAAATCGATCGATCTTTCGCCATCGTACCAACGGAAGATGTCGGTGACCTTAATAGTCCAGAGTGCTAACGCGTTTTCCACATTCTCCTCGAAGATATTTTGCTCGAGTTCTACGGCCACTAGTAAAGGTTTTTGTGCTTTTTCGTGTACGAGGCTTATGAAAGGTGGGAAAAAAGAAGAAAAGAAGAAAAAAGAGGCACAACCGAAAAAAGCGGTAAAGTACGACGGAGAGTGTTATGCGGCATAAGGTGAATCCTCGAGACAAAAGATGAAATGGACATGGAGAAAGGACGAAATGAAAGGAAACTGAGCCGGCGGCAGAGGTTTTCTAGAAATGTTACCATTTCCATAAGTCGCCATCATCGTTGACGTTGCTGTTGCCTTTGTCGTTGCGCGTGCTACACTCAGACGTGACTTTGTTGGATTTATGGATTATAAAGAAGAGAAGGACAGAAGAGGTCTGCCTGTGACAACACGACAATGAGAGGACGAGAAAGAAGTAAGCGATAAAGCTGTCGTGAAAATGCATAATTTATATACCAGGTTCGGTCGATCCTACCGACTCTTTACTGCCCTCTCTTTTCACCGCCAACCCTTTGCCTTGTAATAAATAATGCGGTTCTTTGAGAGGGTGATAGTGAGGAAGAGAGGGCGGGTGCTGAGAAGAGGGTAGTAGAAGAGGGACCGCGAGAAAAAAGAAAAAAAGGGGACGAAAGTATCCGAAGGGGCAGGAGGGTAGGTATGTGTATCGTTGAATGGTCGACCGGGAAGTTAATTATGACTCGAGAAAGAGAGTGAATCAAATTTATAGTGCTCGACCAGTGGACTTTCAACACCACATTTCCTCTTTCCTCTTTTCTTCTTTTTCTTCCTACAGTTTTACGGTTCCTTTATATGTACATAGTTTGCGAGAATTTGAAAATATCGAGCAACGGAGATCTACTACCGTCAAAGTGGAAAAATTTTCGCGTTCGTTCTAGGTCTCTCATTCCTTCCGTGAATCTCGTTATATTCCCAAGCCTCAGGGAAGACGGGGGGTTCTCCCTCACGACCTTCTGGAAAATTGTTTTATCAGAAAGACCCCCCCCCCCCCCCGAAACTGTGAGTTCTGCTTTCCCAATGGCACGGTAAAAGATCGCAATGGCGCGCGAAACTTGGAGAAAAGTGAAAGAAGGAAGGAAAAGAGGTGTGGGGCTTGAAGTAGGACAGAGAAAGAAAGAAAGAAAGAAGGAAAACGGAAAGTTCTTCTCACGGAAAGGAGGAAATAGAAGAAGAAGAAGAAGAAGAAGAAGAAGTAGAAGAGGGTACCGAAGAAGTTCCACACCGTCTCTCGTTCCGGAGGGAACTAAAATTAGGTTTGCAAAGAGGTAAACATCAGCGTGGCTGTACGTTTACATAAACGGAAGGCGTTGCTCGCATGGGGGGCACGGTGACAAATGCCTGTCGCCGTCGCCGTCGTCGACGGCGTCGTCGTCGTCGTCGTCGTCGCCGTTGTCGTCGTCGCCGTTGTCGTTGTCGTTGTCGTTGTTGGCGTTGTTGGCGTCGTCGGCAGTGGTGGTGACCGACTCCCTTCCTCTTCTTACTCTTACCCTCTCTATCTTTTTCTTTCTACCACCTCCATCGACTTTCCTCCTCTACTTCTTTCTCGTCGTCGGCCGGGTGGTGCTGCGTCGACTGCGGCGCAACTTTTGCAAGATAGAGTTTGTTTTTGCGCCATTAGGACCACTTTGTTCGACTCTCGCGGAAGCTCTTACCTCTGCAAATATTCCTCTCTCTCTCTCTCACACACACACACACACACACACACACATACACGCACGCGCTCGTTCTCTCTCTCTCTCTCTCTCTCTCCTTCTCTCTTTTCTTTGTTCCTTTTCTCTTTCTTCCTCCCATATGCAACCGCTCCTAGGAAACATTGTGCGAAAATTTAGTCCGATAACAGTCCTTTCCTTTCCACATTTTTAACGTTGTCTTTTTAAAAAGTTCTCGATTCTTTCGGGTCGTTTAGACATGGATACGAAAAAAAAGAAACAAGTATAAATATCCAAATGCAAAGGATATGATATCGAATAGTTCTATTTTCATATATTTCTCGAGTCGAAAGGAATTAATTTCCTAAGATTTTAAATGGCGACATGCACGTATTTTTGTGCCCAAATTGAAAACTCCTCGATCTATCTCCGAGTATATGGTCATATATAGGACATAGTATCGACGATAACTACGTAAAAGATCTATTCTTGCGTATTTTGGTTCTTTTGGTAAAGAGCGAAAGATAGAAACCTTTCCCGTTCCTCTCATAATAATTTATAATATATATTCTTGTTGGACCGCTTAAAGGAGAAAATAAAAGTAAAAGAGTATGCATTATAAACAGTAAAGCGAGGTCGAGCGTAAATGTTTGAAAATGATGAAGAAGAGGGCGAAATTGGAAGGAGAGAAGAACTCAAAAAGGTGAGAGGGTTGTCCTCGAGCGAGGGATGGCGCGATGCTCGCTCGTTGGGGAGTTGTTTCGATGAACGCGCGCGTATGCTCCGCTAACCAAGACGAGCGATTGCGGATGCGTTAAATGCGCGTGGTAAGCTGCTGTCATTAAAATGTTCCGCAAGATCGACTACGGTCGAGTTCTGCGCGCCAGCGCAACGGTAGTAATACGATGTTCTTTCTCTTTCCCTTCTTTTTCCTTCTTTCCCTTGCCTCTTCCCTTTCCCCTCCGCCGACTCTTTTTCCCCGTCTCGCTCTCTCTAAACATACCACGATTTCTATCTCTCTTTCTTCGTTTTCCTTCCTGTCCTCTTTCCACGCTCTTCTCTGCTTCTCTCATCCACCCTTCCTCTTCTATCCTCTTTCCTTTTTCCTCTTTGGCCACCCTTCTCGCGCCACCTCTAGATGGCCGTGCAAAGGGGTGTTGAGGAATATTCCGACAGTGGGGTGGGTGGACTTGATGGACATTGCATTGTGCGCCGTAATGATGCATTCTGCCGACCGCGTAATTCGTATACGTCGTCGGTGACGTTTTGCCTCTCGCACATTATTAAAACGTAAATTCGAAGGAAAAAAACCAGAAGATTCGCGTGGCTGAAGGCGAGAAGGGTGATGGCATTGTTCGGTTCGTCGTGAGAGAAGAAACCAAGGAGACTCGATCAGCTCTCACCTTCTTCAAGATTATCGTCGAGGGTCTTACGAAATAAAGCTTCGCGGTAAACTAAGGATCTTGAAAGTAGAGAAAAGATAGAGAAAGAGATCTTATTTCCTTTCGTCAAATAGAAGCTACGCGCGCGCTCAGTCATTTATATCGAAATAAAAAGCTTTCGTAGTGATTAATTGAAGAGATTATTTCCTTCAAATACTCGAATCCTTTTATCCGTCTAGGGCGATAATACAATCGATCAAATGAGCTCTCTCTCTCTCTCTCTCTCTCTCTCTCTCTCTCTCTCTCCCTCTCTCCTTCGAATCCTCCTGGTGAATCGAACGGAAATGCAGGAATTTATTTGCCGGCGCAGCTATTAAACTTTCATAAAGTAATGATTTCATCGATCATGCTCAATATCCTCAGTTTTTGTTTGCCGTTAATATCTGTATTAAAAGATGAGAGAATAAACATGGTTGGGTGTCAATTATATCGGGACGTGCGCGCGTTGCGCAAGTTCGCCTAAACGATGCCTATCGGCTTGGAGGAGAACTCCGGTCGACCGTCATATAAAACACATTTAGCGAGATGGCGGGTAAAGAAGGGCGAAGAAAGATAGCTAGATGAGGGTCAGGTGGACGGACGAAGGGTGTAACGTTTGAGCGATGAAAGAGAAGAGTCTCAGAGGTAAAGGAAAAGCGAGCTCGTCAAGTGGCTACCACTACTCTTTTCTCTCCCTTTTTCTCTTTTTCATCCACCTCTTCTTTTTCTTCTCGGCGTCAGCCGTTCCTTTTATTACAACATCTTTCCGCGTGGAATCTTATATCGTTTGTCCACCCGTCGGCCGATCCCAACCCTTCTGGTCATTCTATTTCCAGTTTTCTCTTTTTATCTTTTTTGCCCTTCTCCCTCCTATCTCTCTCGGTCTCTCTCTCTCTCTCTCTCTCTCTCTCTCTCTCTCTCTCTCGATACTTCCCTCGTAGTAACGTGGAAGGGAACCAGTTTTCTCGACGAAAGATTCCCCCTTCTCGTAGGTTCTGACGATCAGATTTTTCTTTCTCCTTGAAGAAATTTTCCCAGACATAAAGTGTTCGACGTCGATCGTCGAAAGTGGACGAATCGGTTTAATAAAGAGTAGACACGAGGAGATCTCGTTTAGTTTGAAGCAGAAAAGTGGAATGGGCAAGGTGGCCTGACAAGAATTAGAAGTTTCTTTAATTAAATTCCTTGTAAAGCTAGACAAGTTTAAATGTACTTTTACGCCATTTCATGGATGTGAAGTTCAAGGGAACGGTTATTAAATCCGTAACATTCCTCTTTCTTTTTCTATCCCAATGAACTTTCCAAGTCTGTCTCAGTTCCAAACGTTGAGAATCAAAAGAAAAATACGGATCTCGGTGCTTGCTGATGCTCGCCCGCTTTCGTTTCAATATTTTCCAGTTCGCGGAGTCGAGAGCGTTAATCCATCTTCGAGAAAAAAAAAACTGTGACAACCCACAAAACATCCTGCGCATAAACCCCATGGAACTCTCGATTAATTCATCATCGAGAACTTCATCTTCGTTTCCTCCCTTTTCTCTTTTTCTGTTTTTTTTTTTTTTTTTTCTTTTTTTTTGTTTTTTTTTTCGCTTTCCATTCCTTCCAACTCCAATGTGAGATTATTTTTAAACATGGCCCGGTTTACTATAAAAAGGGATAAATCGAGAAAAGAAGGAAGGGAAAGAAGAGGCAGGAAAACTCGAAACATTTATTTTGCGGAATGATTAATGTCCGCGTTTGGAAAGTGGAACCGGTTGACGCAGTGCGGGATTGCTCTCGCAGAAACTACGCTCTACTGTTTTACTGTAATTACGGCCATATTCTTCAGCTTTTTCTAAGAGCGGTTAGACCGTTCCTTCTCGACCTTCGACCTCTCTGTTCCACTCCTGTGCATCACCGCGTCGGAATGTGTCGGCCTCTTCAACCAACTCGTCATTCTATCACACTAGGAAACACTACCACCGCTTCATTGTCATGGAATCCTTTGCTCTCTTCCACACTTTCTCTCTTACTCTTAAATTAGCTGTCTTTAAATGAGAATCATGTTCGGAATTACGAGAGAACGGCGTGTTCTAGCGATCGAGAAGGCCACGCGCGTACTCGTTGTTCATTTTCTAATGCTTATATTTCCGGCATGATAATAACAGGAATAACGCTCGAGTAATAGTTACGGTGCGCTTATTTTGAATATGGAAATGTTTCGCTCGCTCTATAGAATTTATAAACTTATTATTCAACGACGCATCTATAGAGTAAGGCGAAAAGAGTGAAAGAGAGATAGAGTCAGCGAAAGAGTAAACGCACAGGTGGTGTGGTGGCTATCTATATTCTGTGTATAGTCGAGTTTCATGGTCGAACGGACACCTACACAAACTTTTATCGAGAAAGAGAGAAAGAGCAAGAATACACGCGATAGCGGACCCCACTAAATAAAGAGATGCTTCGGTAATGTATTCGAATGGTGCGGCTCGCTCGAGGCCAACACCACTAGCACGGATTTGTGGAGGGGGTTAAGAGTGAGAGAGAGGGAGGGAGAGAGAGAGAGAGAGAGAGAGAGAGAGAGAGAGAGAGAGAGAGAGAGAGAGCGCGCGCGAGCTAGAGGAGGAGAGGGGGAGATTCGAAACACGGCGCGCCTATGTATGCGCATAGAAGATTTCAGCACGGACCACGATATTACCATAAAGCCGCCACCGTGGTTATGCATAAGCATAATTTTTCCAGGGGCATAGCGCGGCCGTGGCGCGCCTTACGAGAGCCGCAATGGTTGCCCCGTCTCTAATTGGTCATGCGGCTAAACATTGCATAAATTCGCAATAAAGCTACCGTGTGCCCTTCCTCCAACACGCTGCCTACGTTTCGTCGACGTTCAAATTACCGGGGATTTTCATCGTGCATGCCGATGTTCATTCATCGGATTTCCCACGACCCTACTTCGTTTGTGTTTGCAAAGATTTTAAATAAATCGTTATTGTGAAAAATCATTCGTAACTTAGTGCTCAAAAAAGGTTGGCTTTTGGTGCCGTCAACTTATCATTGGCAATCTGTTTCTATTGAAATTCACTGTTATTACAATAATGGAGGTGACGATGTTAAATAAATTGGATTATCTCATAGCAAAGGAAGAAAAGTAGATATGTATTTCAAGACTCAGAGAGAGAAAGAGAGAAACAGAGAGAGGAAATATTTATGTCGGCACGAAAACAGCCGCAAATGTACTTTCCGATCAAAGCAATGTCCTGAAAGCGATGATCGATGCCTTCTGCTTCAATCGCGAATCTTTCACGTCAGCGGCACACGGTAGACACTGGGTACAGTCTTTTATGCACGGCCTCATTCCGAAAGCTTTCCAGAACATTACGACAGATGCACTCCCATCGAATAGTGATCGATCTTTATCGAGGAGATTGGTCACACAAGGGAAGGTTCTCTTCCAATGAAATTGGTGATATAGTCGAATCAGTGATGCTTCTGCTAACATAGTAATCTATTCGGATATTCGACATACTTTTTCCCCTCTCTCTCTCTCTCTCTCTCTCTCTCTCTCTCTCTTCTGTCTCTTTTTGCTTCCCATCTCTCGTATTTCAAAGGAACATAGATTTGGTCAAACGATAAATGACGTTTCGAAGCAAACTAAAAGAGAATATAAAGTTAGATTCGTTTTGGCAGGAAGTTCATGGATTCGTCCGTTAACGAGTAAAAATATCTAATTCTCGCACTCACTGTGGTAATACTGGGGCAGTGGGAAAGGAAGAAAGAAGTGTACTTTGCAGAGAAATGGAGAGAAAGAGATAAGAGGAAGAGAAGAGAATAGGGTAAGAGAAGTGGAAGTGTAGAGTAAGGCAGGATTTCATTCTCTCTCTTTCTCTCTCTCTCTCTCTCTCTCTCTCTCTCTCTCTCTCTCTCGGTCTTTCTGAAACCTAGAATGGCATGAAGGAGAACGATCTAGGGGCCGGTTCGGTGTCACCAGAGTTAAGCAGATTACTTTAATAAATCCCTGTAGCGAAGCACGTCCATTGCTCGGAGATCTGCAAGTGCCGTTTCCCCAGTTGAAGCAATGCGCCAACCATTTTCCGTTGCTTGCTACGTGCTTCCACTTCGGCGTGTCACGTTTGTCAAGGAAAGTTTTCTCCTACTCTCTCTCCTTCTTTTCATCCTATTCTCCTCCAAGTCTGACATTTCTATTTTAGTCTTATACCAAGGCCGTCAGTGGTTCTTCCAACGGCGATCCTAATATTTGCCTCCTTTCCGTTGGATAATCCAATTTGTGTTGGATTTCTTGATTTATCAAGGAACGTATCAAGATGGTAGTTAACTACGTTCAGGTTGTGATCAATACGGTGTTTATTCTCTAGGCCACCAGTCCACATACGTCCAATACTAGGTTTCTTTAACGTGTAAACATAATACGTTATATCACTATATTCTTGTTTAGACTTTGATTTATACTATTTTGTTGTCGACGGTACCAATTAAGAACGTTTCATTCATAGTCTATTGGTTTTCAATAATATGTTTACGTAAATACCACAAGTTGTGTAACGTTCCGATAAGCCGTTATAGTTATTCATAATTCAATGTTGTTTTTTTTTTATCAGACAGTTGTATAACGATCCTGTTCAATGTTATATAGGCGTCCTTCGTATAACTGAATTTCTCATGTTTGAATGGGGACAAGGTTACTGATTAATAACTCGCTACGTTTACATTTGCAGACTCTTACGTCTTATAAACATCAACTCGATGCTTTAAATGCCTTTACACGCGATACATTCAATCGAATCGACATTCGCGTAATGACTACTTGGAAACGTGTAGATTTACGTAAACGCACGGTCGATAAATTCGTTATCATTGCGAGAAATTTAATAAAGTTAATTACGAGCTAATTGTTCGTTCTGTATCGTTACGTATCGTTACTGCTATACGACGTGTGGGGAAAGTAATCCACTCGCGTGAAACAAATGCATCCAATCCAATCTACAATTACGTGATCATGCGGAACGTTCGTTATAGAACCTAATCAGCTTCGAGAAAAAAAGCATAATTGAATGGGAAATACAATTTACACTCGTTATTCGGACTATGTAACGCTGGAAGGGTTCCCTATTATTAGCCGATACGTTTGTACCACTTTCAATTCGTATTTTCTTTGTAGAATATATGTTAATATAAACGATTAATACTAATCAAGAAGAACTCGTACAATCCTTGATCTAAGAATGAGGAGCATCCAGAGTAAGCGTCTGAATGATCAGATCTGCGTTTACGTGCCGACGTACGTGCTCGATAAAGAAAGAAGACGCATAATGAACTCTCTACGTAGTTATTATTTCATAAAAAATCGTCTTTCTTTCCGTTCGAAAAGTTAACAAGAACGTAGTGAAAATTGAGAAAAATGAGATTTTAGTAAAGGAAAAAGAGGAAAATAGAGAAAAGGTAGAAAGGATTGCCGTCGGAGTTCTCTGCGAAGCATTCAGAGACACAAATTGGAGTCCGTGTGCCCCACACATTGGACATCGTGTTGCCGTCAGCCCTCGCAACCATCTAGCAATGCCGAGCAATCGACTAACTGTCAATCGATCGCTCTGGATTAAGATAATTTCGTTATCAGGCTGGCAGACCAGTCCCGGTATCCGTCAGCCAACGAGGCTGACTTTCTGACGAACGTTCGATGGCTGACGTAACATTTTATTCGATGAAGAGTACGCAGTCGCATATCGAGTAGTATGCCTTCCCAGGTGCGACAGTATTCTTTCTTTTTTTTCTTTTTTTTCTTTTTTTTTTTTTTTTTTTTTTTTTTTTTTTTTTTTTCTTTTTTTTTCAGGACACATGTCTATTTACGCATATGAGTTAGGAAATACAACGAGATACAATATACGAGTTATACATTTTTATGTTCAAAAGAACTGGGAAAAGTGGTACGCCGTCTTTATCCTTGGAATTAGAATCGAAGACAATATCATTTTTATCGTAAGATATTCCGAGAAACTGGAGTGAAACGAACGATGTCGCAAAATGCGCTAGTAATAGACACATCTTCGTGATACATCGTCCTTCGATTCTCCGAAACGACCACTTTGGATTATTTGGATTCATTTAGGTACTTATTCGTTCGGTGGTTTCCAGTCCGTGCTTCTCAAAATTATGTCGGTGACATTAAATTAACGATCGCTCGTAATATTTTTTTCCTGTGGCACTCTAATTCTAACAGTTCTCTGGTTTTAATTAAAGAGAGTCGGTTATTTCGAAATTTAAACTATAAAATAGCGTCCATTGTATTTCCGTCAATTGGAATTGCTCTGACATTATCACGGCAATAGAATTTTATTGCATCTAACTGTAAAATGCATTAACCCAACTTGTTCTAGTCTTGGATAAATTCAAGAATCAGAATTTGGGATGCGTATTTTCTTTTATCGGGATCTGAATCAGCATAAAAATGCGAATCGAAGAAAGTTCCGATGGAAGGACGGTGACAACGAGAGAAAGGAAAAGAGAATGATGGTAGGAGATGAGGATGGGTTAGGGAAAAGCTGGCAGAACATTTTCCGGTGCTACGTCAACGACGCGGAAACTGTGGTGAAATTTGGGTCAGAGCGTTCGGCAAACGAAGACGATCGTCTACTTTTCCTCTCATTGTCGTGTTTCGATCTTTCCAGTCTTGATCTACAGAAACTGTTTTTCTTTCGTTTAGAATCAAACGCTCTTCGATTACATTCTAATATAGGTACATCAGCATATGCACATACATACATATATATATATATATATATATATATATATATATATGTATGCATGTACGTATATACACATATACATAAATGAGACTCTGTTGAATTTTCGACGTATTAAAGAGGGACTTTTTCGCCGGCACGTTCGGCAAGCCTAGTCCCGGCAAGTCTCCTAGTAATAACCGTGCTGCAGCAAACTCCCAAAAGGGTGGTGAATAAGGACCACATCGTGGACTGACTTCGTAGTAGTTAGATCACCTCCACCGAAACTTTTTATACCCTACTCGCGTAATTTTCAAAGTTACGCTTACGAGCGCGGCAACGTAATTTTTGCGGTGTATATTATAAGCCGCTTGCGACTCGAGCCACGGAAATTTTTTTAATTTTTTCTTACAGCATCGCTAGTATTTACTTTTTTCTTCCTTTCGATATTTTCTATTATGCGAATTGCTCATAACAATGATCGATTTTTCTTTGTTCTCCGTATGTTTTTGTAATATCAAATACGTAGAGTGTGTTAGATTTTTTTTTTTTTTTTTTCTTTTCATTTGTTCATTGACCCCTTCACTATCGGTAACTCTTAGAAATATTTCAACTCTCCATTAGTATGCCTTTCCCTCCGAGTTGGCTCGGTGCTTAAGAAGGACAGAATCGTAGTGCGGTGTCCTTTATTTTCATTTTCCTTGTTTTCCCGGCGATGGCCTTCTCTCCCTATATTTATCTAATAGCACCTCCGAACCGCAGCTTTTCTTCCTCCTCCTGATGTTCACGCTCACATATATAGCGGTGCTGGTTGCGAACATTTTGCACTTCCATTATACGGGCAGTTTGCCTTCCCGCTCTACCGTGTCCTCAAAATAATTAAGAGTTCATTAAGCTAAGATTGATGGCTCTGTTTAAAGGTAGACCCGTCGCGCGGCAACGCTCATCCCTACCATCCTTCTCCTCTCTCACTCTCTTTCTCTTTTCACCCTATCATTTCCTGCAATAAAGTCGTAGCCCGCGAAAATTCATGAATATGGTGAGCTCATTAAACTCATCAGTACAATTTTTTATTTTCTTTACTCTTCTTCTCACTCTTTCCTATAATACGATCGTAATTATTATTCTTAACGACTAGTCACGGTATTCGATCGAGCGAATAAACTTCTACTAAATCATTTTCATTCTCGTGTCCTATATTTGATACAAGCTGCGTATAAATTCGATATTATTTCGTTCGTTCCAATGGGATATCGCGTTTGATTCGATGGTAAATGAAGTGTAACGCGAAAAATTGTTTTAAGCGAGAGAGAGAGAGAGAGAGAGAGAAATTGTATTGGAAAACGCGAAATATAAGAGCCTAGGAAAAGAATGTCGGACAAAAGCTTCTAAAGGACAAAAGCTAACTCTAACAGCACGGAGACCGCTCTTTCCCTCTGTCTCACTTTCTCCGCGTACTGCCTACTAGTAGAAGTGGAAATGTATGTTTGCATACGCGAATGTCAAACAAAACTTTCGCTAATTTTTATACCGACCTCCGGCTACAATGTACATAAGCTTCAGATATTTAACATTTCGCTGGAAATGTAATTAAGTCGACCGTCTGACTTTCTGTGCCATTGTTTGGATTGTCACTAGTGTATTTCGAGCGAAATTTTTTAATTTTCATTTGGTTTGGAGTTTTTAATCTGAATGTTACATCCGATACTTTAGAAATCACTTGATGCCTAATATTATTTCTTCCTTCTCGAGGAAGAGGAAAAAAAGGGAAAAGAAAGAACGGACAGAGAATTAATATGACGGGGAAAAAATGCAGCTAAAAATCACGTGAAGATCGAGGTAGTACCTACTTCACATAAATTCTTCAGCTATTATCGGCAGTGAAAACAAACGGAAAGGAATATCAAGAAAGGCCGGAAAAAGCCAGAACAGTCGGAATACAGCTTTTCGTACATTTCCGCTTTTACGATAAGGAGATCTCGGCGAACGTCTCGACGAATATCTATAACGATACAAATGGTCGTCGTATTCTCGATGGCCTTCTCGCACAAACGACGTCGCCCGCCGTTATGAAAATAACGGTTCCTTCGATGCAATGTAAGAGAGGCCTCATCGTTTTCTCTACGACAATGAGTATTATATTGGAAATAGTTTATGCAGTAGGTATGTGCGAAACCTGGAGAACTTTGGAGACTCGCGTCGAAACTATTGCAACATTCTTCATCGAAGGGATTAAAATGAGCCGCTTAAATTGCACAATGTTGCTGCGATACTATTTTCATGTAGAAAATTTATCTCTTTTGAAGAAGAATTATTTATATTACGTTTTATTTATATTACATTTCTTTTTAGATGATTTGATCTTTCCTTTTAATTAATACTCCACCCATTAACTCCGAATGATCGGGAAATCGGATCCCTTGTGAGAATAAGTTCATCGAAGAATGGAAATAAAAGTTTAAAGTTTTAAGAGTCATTCGATCCATCAATCTTTCCTAAATCCACTTTTTCTGCCATTTCCACGCGTCACGTATTCTGTAGGAACGATTTAAACGGGCAAACTCGCTAACCGAATTCGACAATGAGATCGAAGAAGAGGTACGAAAGAAGAACGATGGTAACCCTCGAAGACTGTCTCCCATTACAGTTATTACTCGTCGTCAGGAGTAACAAGAACCCGGTAGATTGCCTCAAATCACTGTCTGCGATCGGCCTAGCAATCAAGCCGGTCCGTTTTTCTCCGCCCTGCCAATTCTAGTCCTCCTCCTATAAGTCAAGTTACGGATGTGGCTGGAGTTATCGATCGTTGAACGTAGAAAAAACTTAAAATCGATAATCGTATTAATAAGCTGTCCGGAGTAAGAAATGGTCGAACTTTAATTCCGTAGATTTCGAAGAACATCACCGGTCGTTCGCGTATATTGCTTCTCTCGTTCACATCTCTTTTTCTTTTTGTTTTTTTTTCCCCTTTTTTTTTTTTTTGTCTTCTTCTTTGTCTTCTCGTCTGACTTCTACGGGGATCTCTACGTCGATCGCACAAAGCAAAAACTTGGTAAAAAACTTTGGAGAAATGCGAGAGAAAAAGAGAGACTGTAGAAAGAAAATATTATTTTTAAGCGGGTCTTCCGCATAGTACAGTCAAGGCAAGTACCATCCTACAAACTGTAAATTGAAAACCGAGTCAGGCAATTTCGATTTCACGACCGAACTGACCTCCGCTGCTCTTTCACCGTTTCCATCTATATCTTCTACTCTTTCCGCTGTTTTCAACCCAGTCCCATTCTCTCTTCCTCCTTCTCCTTTTTTAACTGTGCTTGAAAGCACGAAAAGCGAGTGCCGTATCGTATTTACACAGGCAGTGCTCCCTGACAACGAACCGAGGGAAAAAAGCAGCGACCATTGTGTTCTCCACTGGGTCACACGTGGAATAGCCCACACCGACTGGATCAGAACAAACGACTATATGCGGAACTTACTCGATTAAGAACGATTGAAACGAATCCGTTTTGTCGGGAACATTGTGCGTGCTTCTCTACGAAACCGAGGTTTTTTTTTTTTTTTTTTTTTTTATTTCGTAAATGTAACCAATTGACTCGTTTTCAAGTAAAATGTAAAAATCGTACGGAAGGGACTAATTTGTAAAAATATTATTCACCTGGCTACACTTGAAATAATCATTCGATGAACTCTTCTTTTTTTCTCTTTCTTTTTTTTTACTGAATCTCGATTTATAGAATTTTCCATATAGTTATCTCGACGTAGTCGAGACGGGAGATTTGTTCCTCGTATCGAAGTAATTCTATTCGAGAAAAAGGTTGATTCGATCGCACAGGGATCGGTGATTGGTCCCGTTGTGCGCACGTAGATTTCACGACGGGCAGAAAGGAATGACGTGAAAGTGGAAGGAAAGAGAGAGAGAGAGAGAGAGAGAGAGTTGAAGAAAAGAAGTGGCACGCGGAAAAAAGGATAGAAAAAGTGCACATAGGGCCATGGATACGGTGATAAATCACCCTCGATCTTACTTGGGAGATCTTTTCAGGTTCTTGTTAGCAAGACGTCGCTCTTCCACGACTAGAGGAAGCGACTGTGCGCGTTGGGGTTGCACGGAGAGCTAGCGAAGGCTAGCGAGAACTAGAAAAAGAGAAATACTGACGGAAAAGGACAGGTTAAAGGAAAAAAACATGGGAATAGGGTTTAGATATGGCACAGGTTCCATGCCGACGAAGAGATACAGTTCTTTTTACGCAACAAAACATTACAAGATTCAGGTGATGCCAGAATAATCCTACTTGACTAACATGAGCTAACGACGTTGCTACGTCTGACACCGTCGTCCTATTGTCGTCGTATGGAGTAAGGAAAATTGCGGAGAATAAACTCTCGGTTGTAAGATTTTCGTTATTCCGGAAAAAATAAAGTCATGGGCGGTGCAGGCACTCTCGATAATTAAAGTTCCGTATTAGTGCCGTTCGAGGGACTACAAGCTGCGGAAAAGGAGTTCGCCGAGATGAGAAGGAGGAAAAAGACTACTTGTTTCGGTTGAAACTTTCTAATCTTCTACCTTTGCTTTTTCTAACAATTTCACTTTTATTTATTATATATACACATTATTTTCATGAACTATTTATATGGAAGACACATCCTCGATAACGAAGATTTTCATGAAGGAGAACAGTAGCTTCAGCGATAGAAACAGTGCCAGCTGTTGCATTCTAATGCCTCTTTCGAAACTTAACTCGGTAAATTGCGTTATTCAAATTCGTATTCGCTCCTTTCGCAAGTTCAATTTCCCTGCACGTTGCCACGGATAGGCATCGGGATATTCGATCGATTTCTCTTTCTCTTATGTCGCGCGAGGGTTTCTCTATTAAGGAAGAGAATCGATCGAAAAAGATTGCTTCTCGGTCGGAGAACGGCGACACGGAACTCCTTTGAAATGCGACTTAATTATTCTCTTTGCTGTGCTTCAACTGTTTTTCGAGTCCATCTACGGACGAGTACGTTTTTTTGCACAATTTTATACCACGATTTTGTTGGATCGTTAAAATACTTGTAAAGAAAGTATATATTTAATAGTAATCCGACATACTTTTTCTTGATCATTCATTTTTTAAACCTTCTTTTTTTTTTTTTTTTTTTTTTTTTAATATTTTTACAACGCGTCGTCTCGTCATAATGATTTGGTTTTTAAAAAAACGTGCGGAGATTTTTACTAGTCGTATACTAGCGATACACGAACAAACGTTAATTCCACTTTCTCAATTCTTTTTCATGGCTCCGTTAATACGTAGTCGGAATAAGAGAAAAAAGAAACATAGGAAAATGTGCGGCAGCCCGCGGCCTGGACCTCTCGTGAGATTTAACGAAACACAGATCCGGATGAGAGGAAAAGAAAGGATGTTAAAAATGCACCGAAAAGTGCAAGGAACAAAAAGTACGATTTCGCTAGCGACGACCGGCCGTGCACACGACGAACACGCTGTGCGCTCGCGCGAATACTCACGCTCTCGCGAATACGGAGAAAGGAGATAGGCGAGCGATGTGTTTACATGCACGCAGAGTCCGAACGTTTCATTTTCTCGGAATTAAGTAACCACCGCAGGTCGTTACGTACATGCGCGGCCAGCTATTAACGGTTTAATTAGCGTAAGTTTTCATTTGGAGTATTACACTGGCGATGGTAGCTCCGCTGGTAGGTGGAGAGATGAGAAGGTTCAGGAAGAGAAAGAAAGAGATAAAGAGAAAAGGGTGGTCGAGGTCAAGGGGTTGGAAGAAGTTCGCGACCGTTTTTCACTTTGTATGCCGCTTATTATTGCATTTTTGCAGATTATACTCGTGCTTCCTAATAGTTTGCCATTTGCGTAGTAAAACTGGGGACGTGAAGTGTCGCCTTGCTAAAACACCGTCCTTCCGCGTTTAAAAAGTTTTGTAAGGAATGCTTACTTCAAGGGTTCATTCTAAAAATCGCTCTTAGGAGCAAGTAAAAGAAAATGAAAAGAAAAAATATGAGAGAGAGAGAGAGAGGGGGAGAGAGAGAGAGAGAGAGAGAGAGAGAGAGAGAGAGAAGGAAAAAAATAAACGTTCAAAATGTGTTCGCACACGCATTCACATATTTTCGTAAATGCAAAAGTTTTTACTCTCTTTTCCTCCTACAGACATTAAGTCTGTTATCCGAGCGTGATAATAGCGGCTTTCGCGACACCTTGTGTGTCTTCGTTACTGAATAGAAATTCAGAGTAGCATACTTTTGCGTTACGGACGACGCTAATGTGAGAGTAAAACTGTGCTCCGCTTTACGCCGTCCGTGACGCTTTATTTATCTCGCTGTAGAATTTATCGTGCGTGAGACCTCCAAACTCAACTGCGTTCAACGCTTCTCTCTCTCTCTCTCTCTCTCTCTCTCTCTCTCTCTCTTATTTGCCTTTTATCGTAATAATTAATTAATTATTCGCATTCTTCACGAAAACGTGCTTTCCTGTGCTATCTCTTGTTGGTACGACAGTCACGTACAACGTCTTCCCGCAAGGCTGTCACGTTTTGTAAGGTAGACGTGTCCGTGACACCAAACTCCGAATGGATTGGTCCAGTGAATGTCATCCATGGGTATAGGAGAAAAAAGGAAAGAGATAGTGGACAAAAGTTACAAGGCTCGTTTTTCAACCATGCTTGACGTCTTTTCCACCTTTCTTTTCTTTTTCCAGTTTTGCTCTCTTCGACTATATATTTCGTTACAAATCGTATTACCAATTTCAACTGCAAAATTGACTCTAGCCAACTTTTACGGCGTCTCCGACTTTACGCTCCTTCTTCGATGCCACCCGTACGTTCAGAACTTTGCCTTGTAGGATGGTTTACTAAACTCAGTTTAAGAAGAAGAAGAAGAAGAAGAAGAAGAGGAGGAGGAAAAGGAAAACGAGGAGGAGGAGGAGGAGATAGAGGGAAGTAGCAAAGAAGAACTATTTCCATCGAAGAGTGAGACATATTTTGGAAGCCTCTCTTGTCTCTTGTCGATATATAAGACAGCCAACTATGAACGATACAAAACACTAGCCGCAAGGAATAACAAACGGGCAACTTAACAGATCGTTCAGTTAGTTTCTTTTGATTTCAATCGATCAATGATTTAGAGTATTTAAATTATAGGAGTATGTTTCCGCAACGGTGAAAAAATGGTAAAAAGTAAACTCCAACAAAGTGACATTTTACTGTTTTCTCACGCTCGTTACGCGTTCCGATAATAATCAACGCTTTTAAAACGCTCGTTATTTTATTCGACGATCTCCCTCTTGTCATCTCGACAGGTTATTATCGTTGGCCTTATTGACCCGGATATCTTTTCTGAACACTAAGTCTCGGCAAGCGTAATGACCACGGGTACTTTCTATTTTCTCATTAATTCATTTCGAAGGAAGTCCGAGTGGTTTGCACGTGCTCGCCCATCCAGAAGAAATGATGTTCCGCAAGAACGATCGATTTTCGAGTTAACGAATTAAAACTTTGATTGTAACTTTCTTCCACTTAAAGTATTTTCCTTCTTAGTCACTGTGATGTCCGGCATTCCGCAGAGAGCCGTCTTATAATGATAATCAAAACCATCCAATCCGGTCCAACGCAATACCTTTCGGATCCACGCATTAAAATTGAAATTAGCCGGCCATTTGTCTTCCAGTTTGGCTTAAACGTGACTAGCCAAGTGATTTATGGTTTCCACTTCTCTTCGGCAAATGTAGTTTTGCTTCACTCGGATACGGGCAGAAGCGCGTAATGCAATTCAAACCTCGAGACCAGCCGACAAAAAAATTAGACTCTGCATCTCGCGATGAAAAGCGTACTGCGCTCCCAAGCACGCTTATAGCCACATTGCGTGATCGCGGTATAACAGCTGTTGGAAAAGAGTTTCGCTTAACCCGAGAAACTACTTATTAGTTTTTAAATACGTAGAATTCTTCGGTGTTCCGTTGTTATGATACTTTATAGTACCTTAAATGTATCATTGTTTCTGGAGATTAATTATTGTGACCTTAAATGAAAACGTGCCAAGTATCAGGAACGTGAAAAATGCAGTTCTGCTTTGATGCATAAAGGGAACCACCAACGTTAACATTTTGGCATACGTGCGAGCGATAACGTCAAAGGTTTATTATTATTCGGTGAATATGCACGTGAAAAGAAGAAGAAGAAAAAAAAGAAAAAAAAAAAAAAAAAAAAAAAAAGAAATACCAGCGTGAACACTTGCGCTCATAACGTAACCTACTTTCCTTGGCATCAAGAGCCGTTGCTTTGACAGCAGGCTATGATCAAAGGAAAGTAATCTTACGGGAGCATCCTTGCTAATTTACGTGATAGCCTTCAGTCAAAGTATCAGCGATACCTTGCCTATTTTTTCTCTACTGCGTTTACCTTTCTTTCCATCGCCGCACCTTCTTCAACTTTTTGCTTTTTCTAATTTCATCAAATCATTGCACCTTCGCAATAGTCTTTCATGTCGGATGTATGAAGTGTAAAATGCCTGTCTCTCTTCGGTTGACTCACGATATTAGAACTTGTTTCTAAATAAAGAAACTTCTTTAGAAATCATTGATGTTTCTTCTTTCCTTTTAGAAACTAGGAAATTATATGAAATGCTAATAATTGACATAATTTCTCTTATATTCATTCCTCTTTCATCGATATTACGCGATTAAAAACTGGTTTATCTTTCCATTAGTGTTTTTCGATTTGCATGCGTGCAATTAATATACGTTTCCATTAGTTAAACAGTATGAGTTTTTCTCGCTAATTAAAAATATTACGAGCCTTTAAATAAGTCGAACGCATTGAAATAAAGACGCATTACTTGCGTCATTTTTATATAACTAATTAGTATCCGGTTATTTAAGTCTAACTATAACGTTTAAGGAAATAAAAGGAAAATTTTATTACGTTAAACGAAGAATGTTGGCTCACATTATTATACGACTCATGTTTCTATGGATAACATCGCGCCTTCTTGTTCTGGGAATATCCATGGTTTTCTGATAACTCGACGAATCATAACGCGCACGATGGACCATCTGGCAGCTATCCAGTCGCACGCGTACCAGACTTTTCGATTAGCATAAACGGAAAAGTAGTAGTGGGCCGTGATATAGATAATCTGAAAAAAACTTACAATAGTGGGGCGCTTGGCCGGTTCTGGTACCAGTACTCGAGAAACATCTTACGCTACTGTTCAGAATATCCACTTACCCACTCTGCGATGCAGTGTGGTTTCGTTCGCGGACACAGTTGAGACAAGGATTTTCGAAGGAATCTGCTACATTAAGATATCGGAGGATCGAATTCCTTCGTAATTCGATATAGAAAAACGCAAGTGAAGTTTTATAATAGATCGTTTGTTTTACAAGTGTGTGAAAAAATCACTAGAAACAATGAAAGTCTCATTAAGTTTGTTTTTTTTTCTCTTGAAATTGTTCGGTCGTATCGAAGGTTCTAATCTGGAGGTGGTTTATCAATGGAAGTACCTGGACTGGGTTTATCCGGCCGTTCATTTGACCGGAAGAAATTTTACTCTCGGCAACTCATTTACACAAGACGTTGACGTCGATAGACATGGACGAGTATTTGTCACAAGTCCACAATGGTTACACGGCACTCCGATCGTTCTTTCTGTGCTGAGCAATTTAATTGGCCCAGGTGGCCCTTTGTTAATTCCTTACCCTAACTGGAAATGGCACACGGCGGTGTCCGGTTGCGACAGCATTATATCCGTATATAGATTGGCGGTAAATATGGACGAACATTTATTTTCAAATGTAAAGTCATAAAGTCGGACTAAATAGATGATAATTATCTTATTGTCTATATATTGTTTCTACTAATTAATTAAAATCTTTCAGATTAGTGTTGTGCACGACAGATTTATCTGTATGTTTAGCCCGACATTTCATTAAATTTTCTTCTAAAATTTATTCTTGAAACATCGTTATAATTTACGGTATAAAATGTCCAGATAGACGAGTGCAATCGATTATGGGTCGTGGATACTGGAAGGATAGGAAGAAATGCCGTCTGTCCTACGAAGATCCTGATATTTGATTTAGATAAAGATGAATTGATCCACAAATACATAATACCCGCTGATCAGGTATTGTATGGGAAGGCAGCCTTAGTCACACCAATCGTGGACATTGGTAAGACGTGCGTTGACGCGTACCTCTACGTTGCCGATGTTGATCAGAACGGCATTTTCGTGTATGATCTTTACAAAAATAATTCTTGGCGACTTCCGAACACGGCCGGCAACGCTTTTGGTCCGGACGAGGATGCCATGAACATCACGATTGCCGGGGAGTGGTTCAATCTGACCGACGGAACCCTTGGTATGTCGCTCTCGCCAGTCGGATTTTACGATCACAGGTGCGTTAATAAGCATTCGTCTCGAGTCACTGCTTTTCAAGGTTGTTCTCTTATATTTCTCCTCTTTTTTTTTTTTTTTTTTTTTTTTTTTTTGCACTTTAATTCAGTTTCGAATAAATTGGCAAATTATACTTCGCGTCGATCAAATTCTCAACTCGATCGTATTTTGTAAGCTCGAATTGTCACGAACGAAAACCGGTTCTTGGTCGTGTTTCAAAACATATCTTGGATCATTTCGCTTTGCCCTTTTGTCGATCGCCGACACGGTACGATAATGCCTCGAAACGATTGAGATCGAATTCGCGTTGGAACGTAGAACGAATCAACGAATCGAACGTACGTTCTCTTTTTTTGCTAATGAATGACCCGTAATAATACTTTCAGATATCTGTATTTCAACTCGCTCGCTAGTTATTACCAGAAATTCATGGACACGCTGTCGCTGAAGGAAAGCGAATTTCGCGAGCCTGTTATATTTCGTTCAAATTACAAGCGAGCTAGCCAGGCCGGCGTACAGGCGACCTCCCGACGAGGTGTTATATTTTTTCAACTCGTCCAATTAACGGCTATCGCTTGTTGGGACATAGAGAAGCCGTTCGTCCCTGAGAATGTCGTTATAATTTCTCAAGACGAGGAAACTTTACAGTACGTTAGCGGAATTAAAATAATCACGAACAAGTACGGCGAAGAGGAGGTGTGGTTCAACACGAACAGACTGCAAAAAACGATCAACAAGACGTTGAAGCCGACAGAAACGAATTTTCGTTTAATCAGGGGCAAAGTAGACGATATAATCAGGGGCACCAGATGTGAACCATCGCCATTGATACATAGAGAACCCAATATGACATTTTGGCATCAAATATAACGTTATATAAGAATATATGTTCCCTTTTTTTAATGTAATATCGAATTTACTTCAAATAAAGGATCGAGCACGTCTCTTAAATTCTTCAGGAAACAGTGTCAAGTTGCTTTCGCGTTGCTTGATTTTAGAATTACGTTTCCACAGATAGCAATTCTGCGGTTATAACTATTGACACTAACGAGCCACGTTTATGGCCGCTACATCAACCATAGAGTACACGAATGCAGCTAGTCACGGACGCGATTCTCTCTTTCTCTCTCATTCCTTCTCTATAGTTTAGATCCGTTCTCTATTCGTTTACAAGAATATCGCGTGCAAAGTGCTTTCAAAGCTTTTCCAAATGCTGAATGTAGTATCCAAAACGGAAGAACATCCGACTATCCATGAGAATAGGATAGGGCTCATTGACAGAGATAGTTTGTATCCAAGAGAATGAGGGAGGGAAGGGAGAAGCAATGTCTGCGAGTGACAGGTAACATATAGTAATTTAGTTAACCGTTTCATTGCTGCCTTTTGAGATGTAACGATAAAGTCTGTCGGTGACAGGGTCGTCGCTTAGAGAGCTAATGTTTCGAACGACGTAGCTTTGTGATAAGACAGAGAATTTGGATAGCGGCTGGAAGGATCGTGTTGAAGGGACGTTTTGGTACCGTTGTTAAAGTTTGTGGACTACAGAAATGCCACGGCGTGCTTCTTGTTGGGGATTTGAGTAAGTTTTATCGACCTTTTTGATATCGCTTCTCCCTATTCTCTTCTAGCACCTCTCCTCTTTCCTATCTATCTGTGGAGGGGGGCGGGGGAGAGAGACGAAGGCGAGAGAAGGGGTATAATAGTCAGTAACCCGCCTAGCGGCAGAAGAGCTCGTCGTTGGGAGGTGGGACAAATGCGCATTCACGAGGAATTGTTCACGTTACTCCCGCGGTACCCTGGGGATACCAATAGGGCGCGCAATTCCGCGAAACTCGTGTCACCTATTTCTCTTTCTATGGCGTGGTTCGGCGTGTGACTAATGGCAGCATATTCATAGTGCAACCTCCAACCTCTTTTACCTTTCCTCCTTCCACTTCTCTCTCTCTCTCTCTCTCTCTCTCTCGCTCGCTCTCGCCTGCTCGCGCCACACTCTCTTACAAAGGTCTGGCAGTTAACCTCAGACAATCCCTTCATCGCGATAATATACGGCTACCCTTAAATTTTCGTTCCCCTTCAACGACCACGGCTTCTCTCTCTCTCTCTTTCTCTCTTGCTCTTGTTCCAGCACGATCTCAAACGAACGCCAAAGTTCCTCGTTTGCCTTCGGAACAAATTTCGTTTCCGCCATAGATTGTGTTTCAGGTATTCCTTGTTTATACGATGTACCTAAGGTCTAAAAATGTTGATTCGTGGTTTCATGCCTCTCATATTTATTTATCGTATATAATTAAAAATAAAACAAGAGAGATAGATAGAGAGAGAGAGAGAGAGGGGGGGGCGGAGAGGGAGAGCGAGAGAGAGAGCGAGAGACAGAATTGAAGATATAGGAGAAACGATCGTATCGACTACTATGCATTTCTACGACGTCGAAAGAGACGGTCGTTGCTTTAAAGGCGGAAAGTGAACGATTTATTTAAGACGTGATACGCCTTTCCGGCTTGAAGCCTCGAAGCGGTACTTCCCGTGGGAGCAAAGAAGGAAGAGAAGGACAGAAAAGTAACGGAGAAGAAAGAGGGAGAAGAACGGAGAAGGTCTCAAATCGTTTTACGAGGGTAGTTTTAAAACGATTTTACGAGAGCGGCGCAGAATTTCGAAATAAATTTGCATCAGTTTTACTGCTCCTAATATACATAACTACCGGTGTTTGGCACTGATACCCACGTGTACGGCGAGCAGCCTAGTCAATGTCGGCGGGGTCTATGCCAGGCAGTAGTAGGATTTTGTAATATGCCGTCTTCCGGAAAGAAAAGACGGTGTGAAGGCGCGCGCGCGCGCTTGCGCGCTTCTCTTTATAGGTGCTACGATATGCTAGGTAGATACGTTTATAAACCTTGGACGTTTCATTGTATATTCTAGCGTTTTGAAATTTAAATGTCAATCTTATCATCTGAAATTGGAAAATATAATACCTACGAACGATGAAATTTTCAATTGCAGGAATAAAATGCTCCATATTCCGTAACAGATTAAAGAATTTATGAAAGAATTGAATTCGCAATAAATAACTTTTCCCGTAAAGTATGTATGTCGGGATCGGTAGGATTCATTATCTATTTTTTGATTTAATATCGTAGAGTAGGAATACGATACGGCATAAACTGCTAGTACCGGAGAATATCGCGTTTTTTTTTTTTTCGTCTTCAATAAGATACTTTATCTCATAATTCAGCGAGCGGTTTTCGATAATATAGGAGTAAGCACGCATAAACGCACGCCGTCTTGTACAGGAAGTGAGTGTGAGAATGAGAAGAGGGCAGTACACGACGGTCGCGTATGGCACGCATTGCGGTTGTCAGTTCTAGTCAACGTGTAATTTACTATTCGACCTCCGGCTCGATGCAGATGCAGATGCAGATGCAGATGCAAGCACCGGCCTGAGAGACAGTACAATTCGAAGAACCGGCTGCCCTCTCGAAGCAACAAAGCTTGCCTGCGAGTGGATGATGCTATAGCAGGACCGAACGCCCGGAATCCGTTAAACCACGAGCACGCTATAAACCAGCGAAACGCACTCAGTGCGCCGGGCTTGCCAGAAGTTTAGAGATGTCGCGCGCCATTGCGCACTAGAATCGTCCGTCACTCGGGAACTCTCACGATACTCCTATCTCGACCATGAACGTGCCCTCTCCATCGTTCTACCAGGATCGTTACTATAAGAGAGGAAGAGGGAGAGGAAGAGAAACGTTTTCTATCGATCGAACAGATTTGAAACTTTCAAAGTCGACTGTGCTACGTACGATGCCTCTCGATATCTTTGACATTAGAATTTTTCTCTTCTCTACGTGGACATCCTTTCGTATCTAAAGTTTGAGAGTCACCGATCCGTACCTACGCTTCTCACCGATTCAGTCGTCCATCCAATCTCGCCATCTCTTTCCCTCTATTTCCTCTTACTGGCTGGTTGACTAGTGTGAGCGTGACGCTATTCGAGTGAAATGTCGTTTACTCTGCGAACCGGTCCCTTACGTTCGTAACCGTTCGTTACCGTTAGTTCCGCTTGGAATGGCGCTTTCGCAACGCAAACACGTATGTGCAAGCCGCACTGTAGAAAGCAGCAGCCAGCCGGTGAAGCACGGATCGAGTGCGCGTATTTCGTCTTAGTGAAGGTGTGGCTATTTCGACTTGTACCATTCGTTATCTCCGCCACGAATGGACGAGCATGAAGGTCTCGCGTTTAACTTCATGATGGTTGTTTTCTCTTTTTCATGCGCTCGCTATCAAACGATATTGACGTTTGTGAATGCGAATGGCAACCTGTTATCGTTATCCAACTTCATCCTTTGGACTTTCCTTCTTTTCCCATTCTGCTGTTTTATTTTGAGCGTACTGCGTCAATAATAACATCGTAATGCATTCGCATTATTTTCCTTGCAAATACCAGACCACATTGCGCGAGTATGTTACGTTTTGTTTCAATGACACGCTTAAACTTCTTTCATATTACACGGAAAATAATTCCTTATCCTCTCGGCCGCGAATCTTGTCGACTATTAGAACAAAGTAAAGCTTAAATCCACCTGTGAACTTTCCTTGTGAAAAAAGAAAGACTAAGAAGAATCATAGGACTAACATATAGATATAATGCAACTTCCTTGGTCGCTCGATCCGCCACTCTTGCCTGCATACAAAGTGAACTCCACAACGCCTTTACTCTCTTTTCTTTCTTTCTTTCTTTCTCCATTTTCTTCTTACGCTTTTCCTTTCTCTCTCCGCTCGTAATATTTCCGCCTATTCGTTTCTGTACATTTGCGAGGTCTCCTGGTATATACGCGAGCCCATTTCCCGCGTCCCTTGAAAGTAATACAGTTCCCTCTCTCTCTCTTTCTCTCTCTCTCTCTCCCTCTCTCTCTCTCTCTCTCTCTCGCTCTCGCTCTTACTCTCCCCTGCCGTGTACAGTTTATTTATTTCAGTATGAATACTGAGAGACGGACGGAAATAATGATTTTAATAATACCAGAGCCTTGGAATCGCAGAAAGGGAGAGAGAGAGAGAGAGAGAGAGAGAGAGAGAGAGAGAGAGAGAGAGAGAGAGAGAGAGAGAGAGAGAGAGAGAAAGGGAGAGAGAAAGGGAGGGGAGGAAGAGGGAAAGAGAAAGGCAAAAGGGAAACAAGGGTGATACATAGCTGAAAAGACGAGTTAGGTTCGTATGTTGAAATTTTAGTGTATCTCGAGAGAAAAAGTACTCCGAGAGAAATACAGAGAATATGTCGCAGAGAATCCCTTCGATGCTTCCTCTTTATGATAACTTTGTGCATAGTCGCCTTTCGGGATTTAGTGAAAAGTAAACTTTGCGTATCCAGGTGAACATATCCACGGTCGATTTTAACCGATATTTATGAATAGGCAAGGACGACTCGTTCTCTTTATGGATTCAAAAGTGATGGTTTAGCTGTTAGAGCAAAAGGGTAGGATCGAAGAGGAAGAGAAGTTGCTGGACCATGTCGACTGCTTCCCAAGCAGCCGAAGTGGACCTATCGACTCGAAACGAGTGTGCTCGACGTTAAAATCCCGGTCGCTGCTCCCGTTTCTCAGCCCTTTAGCTCTCTCCGTTCTCCCTTTCTCTCTGTTTCCCTCGCTATGTCCTTCTATCTAGCTCGTTTGTTTGTATTGGACGTAAACGATGCAATGGGTGGACACGGTCCGGCAAATCCGAAATCCCCTTTTTCTCGATATAAAACCTTGCCCCTTTTTTCGGCTCCCAATCCTCTAGCCGAGTACGACTTCACGCCGGTACTCTACTCTCTATGAGAATAGGAAGCAGCGGAAGTGTATAGACGGTATATCTGAAAAAGTCGAATCGTAACAAACGCGATCGATTCGCACGATTCGAATTCCCAGAAAATAAAGCGGAAAAGCGGTATACGATGGAATTCGATTTCGAGACTCGAAACGAATTCTACTACTTTGATTCCGCTTAATTCCTCTCAGGTATACTCCGCAAAGTGATGGAGGTGGGAGATCGATGTTGTAGATTTCATTCGATAGAGGCTTTGTCTCGTCGAATGGCTATTCTCGAAAAAAACGAATCGGTTTCCTATCTTCCTATTTAGATCTATTATTTTCCCATTTGTAATATATATATATATATATATATATATATATATATATATATATATCGCGTTTTATCGACATTAATGCGTGGTATCCAGTGATGTTTTCTTTTATGCACAATTTTTTAGATGTTGATTACAGGCGATATTGAGGTACGGAGTGGTTGGCGATTTCAATGGGGAGTGACAACCTTATTCTGTTTCAGGGTGTGACGGGCGACCGGCTGGCCGGGGGCGCCGCACACCTCCTCCATCTCTTCTTCTTCTTGCCACGTCCACAACACACAATGTAACAACAACTACCACTACTAGAGTCGTCCGCGCGAACCACGTTCTCAATGTACTCGATGTGGTACGTCACCATACCCCTACTCGGTGTCTCTCTGAAGATATGTCATCCTTATTAAATGTTGGACTGTATCACTTTTACGTTTTCACGTGTTTCACAATTAGTGTTCCTCGATGTTTTAATCTTGAAAACTTGATGTTATAACATTGCAAGAGAATCTTGCGAGATAACAAAGGAAAACGTTAACCGAAGAATGCTTATGTCTTGAGGCGACGAAATAATAGAATTCTGAGATGCTATATGATGTATATCATCGTCGTTCGAATCGACGTTGCATTCTTCGCGTTCGTTACTGTATTTATTACGTTATTTCATATTTTGCATTTAGTACTTATACATATATGTACATATGTACACATATATGTATACGTACGTCGTTGGATATATTATGTCTTCGGTGTTCGTTGAGCTCCGTTACAATGTGACTTGTGGTTGGTTTAGTTTCATTGGTTTATCAGTGTTCGATGTTGGCTGCAATTGTTGGTTGTTAGGTGTTTAGTGGTCACTCTGTGTTGGTGCTCACCCTAACCGACTCGTCCCAGTATCCGCAACTCCGACGTTCCACGTTCCCCCACGAGTCCTCGAACTTGATGTTAGAAATACAGTATGAAGCTCATTTCGTGTTGCGAGTTACGCTTCTCTTCGTATTTGGGACTGTCGATACATAATTGAGTCCTGTACGAGAATGGCAGGGTGTCGTGAAAATCGTCAATTCTCAGCATGCTGTTGATCAAAACTATATATATATATATATATATAGTTTTATGTGTGTGTATAGCGAATTCCTAACAAGGCACGCATGATTGGAAATCGCTATATAAATCAATAAGTTTCAATCAAAACGAAGCTTATCTTCAAACTTTGTCCTTTTTCTCGTTTCATGAAAGGGGACATTAAAAAAATAAGGAAAATTGATCGGACGACAATTTAATTGATCAATTATTGATCAAATCCTATGGTAATTGTATTACGCAGATTAGGTTACGTAGTATAAAAAGCAAACGTTTGGTACGAACAATTTGTCCTGACAAAAAATACACTCGGTAGGTTATTTGCGAAAGAAGAGAAACCTTTGGTGTCAGTGTACTGGTCGACACGATCAAACTCGTTTCAGCAAATAATTGCATTACCGCGCGTAAATGCGGAGCATCGAATATTTCTTTAAATTAGTGATGGTAATTAGGCTGAGAGAGTAAAAAAACGAGTCGACGCTGTGCTTTCCCTCACTCCTTCTTTAATGGAGCAGGAAAGCGGTAGCAAACAGAAATCGTGGAACGGGTTAATCTGTGGTCGAAACGCTTGAATTCTTGATGAGTAGCAAAAGAGCGTCAAGCTCGACTGGTCGCGCGAGGATATAGTTTTAAAAGCAATTTAAACGTTTACAGAGATCGAGAGAAACAAAGATAGGAGATGTGTGAGTGTTCGAAGGAAATTTTATGCGACGTCACGCACACTTCGTATGCAGGAAAAGTCTCTGTAAATGAAAGAAAAATTGGTCGTTTCGGTCGAATCTCGAATCGTCCGGAATAAACGGTCTAGAAAGATTTCCTGACAAGCGATGTACACGGAAAGGAAGGTGTCGGAGAAGGAAGGGACTCGAGCCATTTATTCCCTGGCACGAATCTTTTGCAGTTTTATCTCTCGTACGAAATCCGTACGCGGAATGGAATCCGCAAAAAGCGACTCGATTCCAGGCTCGTCCGAGCGATATTAAAAAGTAATTGGATTTCGATGTGGATAGTTGCTGCTACCGATGCATTGGTTCAGCTAGGCCAGAAGAAAGAGAGAGAGAGAGAGAGAGAGAGGGAGAGAGAGAGAGAGAGAAAGAGATAGAGAGGAAGGGAGTATCGAATCAGCTCGAGAAAACGGCTGGTAGGAGGGCTGCTCACGTTACATTCGCGAAACGGAATAATGGACAGTCGTTAAATTTAATTGGCACATAATTATCGGTAGAGCGGGCAGCAGGCAGGTAGTTGCGCGCCACCAATCGTCGCAATCCCATTGCCCCAGCTTTAATATCGGAGGAAAGTTCAAATGCAAAGGGACGTCGGTATACGTATATGTGTATATACATATACATATGTTTCTAGGTAGGTCCACATGTTTCACTGTGGCAGGGCCCATGCTCTGTGGTTTGTACCGGTCTAACGAGTCTGGAATCGACCTATGTTGGACGGGAGGGGGGGGGGAGGGGGGAGGTGCCTCGTCGTCCGATTCTCTCCACTTTCCTTTTTCTCTCTTCCTCTTGCCATGACTGTTGCCACCGCCACCTAGTAGAACTACTCGTATATCCGAGAGCTTTCGTGCCTATTTCGAATCACAGCGTAGGGCGTAATTGAATCGATTGCTTTAGCCGGAACACATAACTTATACCTACTCGATATTTCATGGAATGCATGCCAAGTGAACTCTTTCAGTTTCAAAACGAAAGATTGTTCTCTTTGTTTCATATTTAGCTATTTTATTAAAGTTATTTTATTAAAAATCGATCGGTCTTTCAAGTGATCGTCGAAGAAGAAGATTCTGTGAATGATTTAGTACGATCGAATGTGGTAAGGTAGAAGAGATAAAAAGAGACGCGAACAGGTATTAAAATTGGAAAAGGACGTTCGTCTGTGGACATTGTATGAAGACGGAATCTGTCTCACGAAGAGAGATGTCTTCACGGTGGAAGCGCAGCGTGCTCGACCATGAAATGGGAACAGGATACGTTAGACTCGGTGTAATTAAAAGCCGTAAATATGAGCTTGCTCGAGCAAATTAATTTATGAATCAATTACGCGAGGGTAGAGCCGCGTTTAGATATCGCTACCGGCCAGCAGCACGACCGAGAAGCGAGCTTACGTATCTACCTACGTACAAGTCGCGCGCTTGCGTGCGATGAAATCGTTTCTCTGTGTGTGTGTGTGTGTGTGTGTGTGTGTGTATGTGTGTGTGTGTGTGGGTGTGTGTGAGAGAGAAAGATAGAGAATGAACGCTGGTGGCTCCGGACGATGTTAGTAGATCCTTTATCGGATCGTTCCAATAAATAAGCCAATCGAGATACCATCTTTCATTTCGATAATTATTATTCGAGAACGGTGTTAATTAATTAAAGACAAGAGTAGACGATATCGCGCGTAACCGAATGGAGTGCTCGAGCTCGCTAGACGAGCTAGTGAACGAGCGAGCGCGTACACGAAACACGCATACATGAGTCACGATCGCGCCAGGTGATAATTCCTCGAGCTCTCTGGCTAATTACCGGATGAAAGAGCTATCTAGCGACTGTCGTCAAAGCACTACCGAGAGAGCCAGTAAATATATCTGCCATCCCATTGTTGGGATGATAGTAGTTTCATGTTTCATCAATGATTTACTTTATTTTTTTTTATTTTTTTTATTTTTTTTTCTATTCAACGATATTGTTCAATTTTTTTTTTATTTTTCCTACGTCTTCGCTGATCGTACAAAACCTTTTTTACGAAAATATCCGCATATTCTTTCAAAAGGAAAACTTCCTTATCGCTATTGACATTCTCCCTTCTAGTTTTTGGCGACTCTTTCTAAAAGCCGCGAGACTAGGGTCACAAAATTTTCATCTCGAACAAGACTCAGGATCACGTATTCGAAGTGATTCGGCCTCGAGCCAGCAGACGAAAAAGTCCTCATAATTTATTAATTTAACGCGTGCCTTTTCGAGTCAGAATCGTATCTGGGTGAGAGTCTATTGGCAGTGTTCCCAGGCGACAAGAAAAAGGAACGATACAGCGACTTTTTCTCGCTCGTTTCACTATGAAGTCGTCAAAGCTTTTCTCTATATTCTCCCAGGACGTAGCAAACAAATAAATAAAGGAAGAACTAGCGAGATATGATGAAGAAGTGCCACTGAATATTTGATCGCTCCGTGAGGCGTTACGCGTTAACCCTGTTCTTACTCTTTTGCGCGCTAGCTTTTCTTCCGTCGGGCAACTGCTGTACGTATAAAGCTCGGCTAAATAAGAATATTAATTATCATCTAGAATCGGATGAGATGAGAGAAAAAAAACACACGCACACACAAGTGTACCATTTACATGATGAAGATTTATCAAAAGAAAAAATTCGTTTAGTCGAGACGAACGATTCCGATAAATTAAAATAATTAATTCTTGTAGAAACTCTTAATAATCGCAGAAGGAATCGAAATTAATAGATAAGTGAGGAACGAGCTTCTCAAATAATTCGATGCAGTTGCAGCGTCTCGAAACGACGTATACGAGGTTGCTTGCACCGCATTGAATCCCCCGATGTAAATAGACTCGATAACGGATACATCGTTGCCGCACGACAGAAATTCAATAGTCGATAGATATTCGAGGAATATACCCCACTAGCACGTGACGCCCAACGGTGAGCACGGGGATACAAGAAAAGGAAGTTTGGAGGACTGAAGAAGCCTCGTGGAGAGGGAGGTAGAAAAGGAAGAGAGGAAAAGGGTCTCTGGATTGACTGAGAGAGCGAGTTGGTGGCTGTCGTACTTGAGCGTGCTGCACGAGCGCCGTTTCTATTCGATTTAGGTTCCCACCTCTCCATCCTATACCACCCTTTCTTCAGCGTATATTCCCTCCAAGATTTGATTTACGTGTAAAATATTCACCTTAGCCGAGCTTTCGTTAGAGTTTCGAACTTAGAGAAGAGACTCCAATGTGTTTCAAGGAGACTAAGTAAAAAGAATAGAAATCGACAGTCATTCTTTTCGTGAAGAAATGAACGAGTTGCCTTTTCAACGCTAACGAGGCCGATCAAAGAACAACGAAAAAATCACAAATATCCGATTACTTCATTGTTGATAAATTCTAGGAAAAGAAGATTAATAATACAGGAATATGTGAGTTTCGAGTTGATTATCGACAGATACGCTCGTCGACGCTCTGTTTAGGACATGTTTGATAAGGGAGTTTTAACATCTTACTTTTCCATTGCTCCTATGCTTATATTGGGGGAGCACAGGTATCGTGCGCTCTTTAATACACCCACACTCAGACACACATACAGAGAGAGAGAGAGAGAGGAATAGGACACACAACTCTATGGTTGGGACTGTGCTGCATCCTCTGTACAATGACTATGCTCGCACCACTTCGACGCTTCTTCCTTTACCCCTCAGCCACCTTCTCACTCCACGAGCGCCACTATTGTGCCGCACCTCCACTTTCGCCAACATTAAGCCCTTCGAGAAATACATTCGGCCTCCTAGCGCGCGATTTCAGCACGCCCAGCGGGGTTCGGGGAACGACGAACGGCTGAAGGGAGCTTCAAGGGATAGAACCGAGAAGGGATAGGGCGAGAGAAAGGACGGCGGCGTACTCGTGGGATGGCGAGTTGGAGAGAAATGCCCAGGGAAAGATGTGTATGCTGAGATACTTAGCGCAAGCCGTTACTTTGCCGGTACAGTCGGCGTACCAAGTTACATTCGTCGGCTATGACTGCTACTCTTAGAGAATCGAGTCTAGTCAAAGCCATTTCAATAAAACTGCTGATTGTACCGATTTATCTTCGCTTTTTTTTTTCTTCTCTTTGTCTTTTTCTTTTATCGATCCCATATCTTTTGAATGATGCTTTATGCTAGTTTAATCGTACTTTCATTCCTTACTCGTACTTGGATAGATTCTTATACGTACGATATTTTCTGTACAATACTGTATTTGCTTTTTCGTTACGCAAAATCGTCCTATAAATCTCAAAGCGTATTATTACCTTGACAAATCGTATTCATATCTCAGATTTGTGCACTCGATATTCCCTTTTCTTCCCTTTAATCATTCCATGTTCTATAGTGCCGAAAGATTGTTCACTTTTGCGGGTCATTAAAGTTAACGTTTAACGTCAGCAGGAGTCTTTGAAAAGTTGGCGAAAGCTGGAAAGGGGTTGTTGCTTATTCGGCTTGCGAAGTCTTCCGTCCGAACTTATCCGCGACGGTAAAAATGTGGACTGGTGAGCGAGGCAAACGGGTAGAAGAAGATTACGCACAAACGTGGGCCAAGCAATATGTTCCACGGTAAGACCGTTATCTCGCCCTATTGGTTTCGAAGGACCGAAGCTAGAAGCTCCTCCTCTCTATTCCATTTATTCCGTATACATAATACATCGGTTCGCGAGCAAACGGACCTGTTCGTAGCTCTACGGATAGGTATTCTTATTTTTTCACTCGATTTAACTGTCGAAAAGAAGGATTTCTTACTTGCTCGAGACCATTTAGAGACGTATGGAAATTCATCTAGTTCGAAGAGATTTCTAAGTGCGACCAGAATCATGTGTTCCCGACTATTTTCATTTAGTTTTATGATCTTTTATTTATTGTCGTTAGGGTATTCCCGTGGAATCCTACCAATATAACGAAATCAAAAGAAAGAAATCGTGAATCTTCGAAATCTCTTACATATTTTCTGCATTTAATCTACCATTTTGTAAATTCCGTGTCAAGAAAGTTTATAGGTACTGCATTTAGCCTTCTTTCGTGAAAAAAATAACGTGCATCTTTTGACCGGACGGATTCGAGCAGAAAGAGGTTGCCTTTCACTCTTCCCCTTTTTTATTATGAAGGCATCCACGTCTGTCTCTCTTTCTTTCTCGCACCTTTTCCCTATCCGTTTTCAATTTCTCTCTTTCTATCCTCGGGACAACTATGAGTACCGCGTTGCACCTTTGACAGACATAATACGCATTTGAATCGGGTACGTATGAATATGAATGGAATTCCTCAACGTGGGATAAGAAAGAGCGTGGGTAACTCGATGAAATTCACAGTGCCGTAGAGAGATGCTCTGGAGAATCCCGTCTTCCCCATTCTGCCTCGTCGCGTTCCCCTTTCGCTTATCCATCGAATAAGTATAGCGATAATACACGTGGTGGATATTTGATTCCTGTAGCGGGACGAAACGTTTTTGATCGTCGTTTAAAATCACCGGATAAATCGACTAATGGCTTCTTCGCTGACGAACAAATGTTCTCGAAACATATTGACTATAGCATTATGTATCTATAATACGAATGTATAAATGTCTTTGTCCTTTTGTCTGTCTAATGGATTTGCGATCGCATGAAATGATATATCCAACAAACGCGAAGCGAGAAATATATTTTTATTAATAATATCATCGAAACTATCACGCCACCGAGTTCAGTAAATTTTACTTCAAATTGATCGTTCCTTCCAATATTCATGTAGCTTACGTCATCGATCGTAAAGTGATAACGTTCGACCGACACAAATTTCCGTATCGCGCTCGTATGAACGCGAATGGAATCGCGACTTCAGCAAGTGGGTTAATTCGGCAAAATTCACGATTTCGCGATTTGTCGATAGGAGCCAAGGCTTTTGTACGTACGTGTGAGGTGAGCGCGTGCACGCGTACACGTGTACGTGTGTGTACGAATGATTCTAGGCGTGCTTTCTGTTATACGTATGTACGTACCTTCGTATGTATGTACGTATGTATGTATGTACGTACGTACATGCGAGCTCGCGTTATTATACCGATAATGCATGCAATGGAACATAATCCTCGTCGTGGAAACGTTCGACGAAAGCGCCTCGATTTCGGCATGGTGAGAATTACGCGAGCATCAGCGCGCAGCTTGGCGGGGAGTTTTCGCTGGGATGCTCGCACGTATTACGTACGCATATGTGATACATAGAGTCCTCATATAGACGAGAATCCTCGTGAATGGCTCGACCGGCGCCGTTATGCCGCCACGAATGCAACGCCGTAATTACTTTATACGTTTATGGCGATGGCCCTTTCGTCGGGTCCCTTTTGTCGGTGCACCCTATGATTTATCGTGCTAACTCTCTCTCCCTCTCCCTCTCCCTCTCCCTCTCTCTCTCTCTCTCTCTCTCTCTCTCTCTTTCTCTCTATCCCTATCTATCTATATATCTATATCTATATCTATATCTATCCATCTATCTATCTATCTATCTATCTATCTATATGTCCTAACTATCTGTCTATCTATCTCCATCATATTTTCCACAACGCGCAATCGTCCATCATGGAAAGTTCCAAAGATCATGTGAATCAAAATAAAATAAGACATCTTTTTTCACGACTTATATTTTTTTAATTTAATTGATTATTTTTCTGCGAAATTGTACATTTGTAAAAAAACAAGTTTTATTCTTACGTGGGATTAAATATTTTACTTGAAAGATTATAAAAGTAAGGATAACAATGGAAAAAAAAAAAAAAAAACTATCGAGGGTAAAATCAATAGGCAGTGTCTGATCGGAAATCTATCATGAATGACGAACGAGGGTAGCTAGATCTATAGGCTCACGGTCCGTGACGCGCTCTGCACTGGTGTTAATATTTGACACATATAATTCGGGTTTACGAGCGACGTAAATGCATTGCACGCGCTTGCATCGTGAATTACCGGAAACGCGATTCGCAAGGGAAATCGATAGAGCCGGTAGTACGTGGCCGCATAGAAGAGGATCGTTAACGAGGGTAAATGATGCTGGGCATTATTTTCCTCTCTGATCGAGTCCGAAACGATACTACTCACAGACATATCGAATGATTTTCAAAGTTAACAAAAGCGTATTAGGGTAGAGCTCTGAAAAGCTATGCCCATTTGCGAAAACGAAATTATGGCTGTATTCTCTACTGATGCACGCTTTTAATATCTTTTATCATTGATCCTGATTGTTGCGATTTATTTAAAAATCTTTTTTCTATTTTATTTTTTTATTTTATATATAACAAATGGCTCAATAATAACAATATCTGTGAAATCTTTCAAAAATGTTCAAGATACTTTTTCATCACTCATTTATTAATCAATTCTGAATACTCTGGAAATCATGATGAGTACGTAACAAGTAGATGTAGATGTTCTCCATAGAATTCCTTTGCACTTTCCGCGGAATATTATACATTCGTGGATGGCAGAATTTTCGTCCTGAAGGATCTTACAGGCTAGATTGTGTGGCTAGTCGTCTTTAATGGAAGGCCTTTGAAGTAGGTAGAAATTCTAGTAGGATGGGAAACTCTCCTTTGCTACCTTGATGGTAAGAGGTGAGTTACATCTTTAGAGTGAGCAATGTCCTAGAAAGCCAGAGAGGAAAGGAGGATGTGGTAAAGAGTCGGACCGAGAGATCTTGGCCGATGACCTCTGGACATGCTGTCTCTGCAAGCCTTTGAATAGCCTTAAGAGGTAGATTATGATATTACAAAAGTAGATTTCCAATTTTTATTTTTATCGTTTTATCAACGGATTTTAATGTGGTTTTCTTTTTTCTCTTCTTTTGTTTTTTTGTGCTTTGAAAAAATGTTAGCATATGTAAAGAGATGATAACATTATAGCAGGTAAATTTCAAAAACAAAATAAACCATGTTTTTTATTGTGTTCGGGTGCTGTTATTCGACCGAGTAAATCCTTTTAATCGTCGAGCTGTGGGAAATCGAAAGGCTCGGTTTTTGACCGATATTCATACTCGTAGCAACGGCACGGAGGGGTCATCCTTTCACGTCGGTGGATGATTTCCTCTCCCAAGGGGAGCCTCTGCGGCATTAGGGTTCCGGTCATACTTTGGGTCGTGAAGCGGAATGGGCTGCGTGGAGATGAGATCCTCGTGGAAGGGAGAGGGAAAGAGAGGAAGAGAGAGAGAGAGAGAGAGAGAGAGAGAGAGAGAGAGAGAGAGAGAGGCAGAGAAAGAACGAAAGAGGGAGAGAGAGAGAGAGAGAGAGAGATGGCGAGATAAAGGACCAAGAGGGAATTTGAGGGGGATGCGGAGAAAAGTGGGTGGGCACGGACCGGCCATGTAAAGCGGAATGAATCTCGCAGCCGCACGTGGCTTGGCCGCGATCCACACTATCCCGAGCACTCCTCGCGTTCTGCAAGCTTTTTATGTCGAGAATTTAAATTAGATACAACCACTCTCCATCCGCAGCCACTGAAACTCTCGTCGCGCCTACCGAATCACCCCAAAGGGGAGAGATACTCTCCTTTATTTCACGGCACTTTATTCTATGCCGCCGTTTCTGCTCGTCTTCGCATTTAAACGAGCGAGCAGACCGCGCTGCACTAACGTTTGTATCGGCAAAGATTGTTATTAGCTTCGCGTATACGTGCTCAGGATATTATTATTGAAATCATGCTGATTGTATTACTCGACCTTTTCAATCCGCTCCGTTCGAGCACGCTAGCCTGGCTCAGCGGCTTCTTAAAATTCTGCATAGTATTAACGTTGAACGACGTCTTCAATTTTTATCGCACCTCTCCAACTTTGACGAAGACACTCTATGAAGATATCTTTTGATACGATGCTTTCGAGAAAATGCTCGATGATATTCTTCATAGATAGTCGGTCTGGAAAATGTTTTTAAAATACAGCTCGGTTATGGCTTTGAAAAAAGAAAAAAAAAAAAAAATGAATAATAATAAAAGAAAGAGGAAGAAAAAGAAAAATAAAAGAATGAAAACGTCCAGTAGAATTTCAGAGAATAATAGTGAACAAAGTCAGAATAGCATGGATTTGATCGGATCGTCGCTCGGTAGTAGTGGTCCGCCGGTGTTCGATTTCGCAACGGGGCTTTGGCTTGGGGATTTCGATACCGGCCGAATTCAGCGGGCCGCGAGAAATCGAAGGTGCTTGCCGAGGGGTATAGTCTAGGTAGAGGCGTGCCAAAATGTGATTGCGGCAACATTGCGTCACCGCCACTGTTCCTGGGTATCTTTGGAGGCTCGTCGTTGGAGAGGACGAAGTAGGATTCTCCTCCTTTCGAAAGCATCGTTAGGGGCCCCTGGCACAAGGCCAATCACATCGACTAGCTACTGTGTATGTAGCTCTCTTCTCCTCCTCTTCCTCCTCATCTTCCTCTTGTACGCTCTCTCTGCACCCTCGGTTCTCTCCAGTCTAGTCTGCCTTAGCCTGACCTCTACTACAAGGCATACGGTGACTACGAAGAAGATAGCCGAAGAAGGGAGAGGAGAAGTAAGAGGAGGATGGATATTCTCCTTTCTTGTTTACACCTATCGCCCATCCACCCACAATACCCATTCCTTCGATGCAAACATCGATATATAGTCGGTAATATATCGGAATATGAGCCTGACATTGTGTACAGTCCGTTCAAGCGTCCATTTCGACTTTCGGCTTTTTTTTTTTTTTTTCAAGAAGAAAATTGCTCCGCGATGAACGTAACTTGTAAAAGTTCACGGATGAATGAACGGTGTCGCAATACCCGGCCTATTTCTCTTCTATCCCATTCGAAAAAAATCCCTGTTTTCTTTTCTTCAAAGGCAATTCCAAAGTCCCATTGTTTTGATATTTGAACGTTTCTTACCGTGCCGAAGCGCGAAAATCTAATTTTCAGACAGCTGCGACTCAACACTGTGGATATAGCACGACTGGCAAAGTTAGAACTTAGAATGAGCGAACTCGTACTCTACTCGAACTTGAGGAAGAGCAGCTTAAGAAAGGGTAGGGGACCGGATTAGTTAGTATGCTAATTCCGAGGAGGAAACACTTAAATTCATTACACAAGCGCTAATTGCACGGATAATGAGCCATTGCTAATCGCGGAAAGAATTAGCTTTTACAATTCGAAAGAGAGAGGAAGTCCCTTTGAATGGCTCCGTATAGTTGGCTTCGTTAAGTTCGTGTTTCCTTGGAACAAAATATCACGAGAAGATCGATCGATTAAATTTCTCTTCACGTTTTAACGTTCAACAGAAAGAGTTACATTAAAGAGCGATTTTGATCATTGACATTCAATGAGTAAGGTGGTACGTGACGCCCAACATAAGCACGGAAAAGTTTTACGTATTAATTACGAGAAGTTTTACCCGCTCCTTTTCACCCCTTCTAGCTTTCACCAAGGTTTCTTACTTTTTGTTCGTCTTTTTCTTCCTTCTCCTTTCTTTTTTGCTCATTCTGTTCTTCCACCTCTCCAACCCGAGCAAAGCGTATTGCACTACTTAATGCCAATGCCGGCACGAGTTGCCAGCTCTTAACGAAGTGGAACGTTTGACGCCTCGTAAAAGACGGGTGTCGAGGGAGCTTTTTTTTTTTTTTTTTTTTTTTTTTTTTTTTTCTCAAAGATTTTCGTGGCATTTACGATGGTAAATTGTACCATTTAACTGAAGACATTAGTGGTTGTGAAAGTATAAGAAAATTTTTAAAAGAAAATCCATACGATATTATGCCCTATGATGATTTTTATTCTTTGAAATATTTTCTTCTAATAATTTTGTCCTATCTAAACGAAAGCAATAATACGTAACTGATCAGAGTTAAGAGGGCTCCACATGGAAGACTTCTTCGTGCCGAGTAGAATCTGTACTTGGAGCTGTGTTTGGGGATGAGCTTGGGCTTTGGTGCGGTCCGCGAGAGCTCGATGGGAATGAGTGGTACGGGGAATAGTGGTAGCAGGGGACGTGACCGGCCTGCCAGGGACGGCATTACGCCTAGACGAGCCCGGATCAGCGATACGACGGCAATCCCTAACTAGACCCAAGCTCGGAGCACGTATATCGTTACGCTCATGACACCACCTCGATCCTACCTTCCGTCTCGACACGTACTCTCTCATGCGTCTGCGTACGTCAGAACCACTCAAACGTTTCGTCTCCCAGGAGTATAAAAATGGATCTCATCGTGTTTCTTACGGAACAAGGAATGCCTCTTTCTAGGATTTATCAAGTATGGAATTCCTATCGCGTTACGTTTCTGGAATAATGGAACCACTTTCGATAAACGTACCTATGAGTTTATCAAATTTTACGAGCCAAAGAAAGCTCGTATATCTCATTAGAGAGTAAATCGCATTTGCGGAAGTTATCTATCAAAGTCTGCTTGTATAGTCCACCTAGATATCACAGAATCGATTTTGGAAAGGTACAGAGAAGGTTGGCTAAGAGAGGTTTAATTGAATTGGATCATGATGCGACGTATAGAATCCAAGTTGGTTAATTCGATTGAAAGTTACGTATCTTCTTCGAACGAAGGATTGCGTTTGTAATTTCTCTCGTAACGAAACGGACGCGAGAACCCAACTAATCTTCGGTACGTGTAAGGACGTCGTTTACATGCAAACAGTGTACGCCTGGGATAACTGGGGCTCCCGTAAAGAAGCAGCGCAAGATACGCCGCACGATGGTAATTTTGATCTTACAGATAGGAAGTTACAGCGCGCATACTGTAATTACTCCCGCGTTACCCCTTATACTTCGGCATCATGAGCACTTCTATTCGAACTGGCCCCGAGACTTTAACCGGGCGGCCGGCCGGCCTTTCCGCAGATAGTATACGTTCACCCTGTTTGCGGATTCGTACGCGATGGTGGAGACGATACAACGACTTTACACGCAACTGGATGAACGAAGTCGAACGTTGGTTCATATACCCAAAAGTGTCTATGTATATGCGAGAATTCCGTTGATTAGTCTTAGATATGATCTTTCAAAAAGCAAACTATATGATTCGTATAAAATTATTTTAAAGTAGTCCGATTATGTGGTAGATTAAATTATTGGGCTCATCTTTCTTTGAACTGTATTATATATTTATTGTGGCTGTATCGGTTAGATCTTGCTCTAGATCTTCAGATACGTCTTTCGCGAAGATAGATCGTAACGCGAAATGTCTGAAATGCCTTTTTTAGATACGAGATACAACACTCGGTTACCGTGAAAGTTGCGCGATCTAAGAAAAGCAGCCACCGCCGAGAAGTTGGAGTGCTCCGAGCGACAAACGCGAACGTCTGAAAGTTGAAGTTGGCCAAGTCAACGTTGAAAACTTTAAACGGGCGCGCTCATTCTTCGTGTTTAACGAGGCATTTCTAGAAGAAGGTACTTATCGTGGCTTCGTTAATAGCGTCTCACCCGAATTCATCTCCGAACTTCTTTACACTCGACACACCCTTTATATATGCTACGTTTTATATCCGGCCTCTTATCCATCTACTCGTACACAGAATTAGCATAATGTCATCACTTCATTATTATATGGGTATATACATTAACAGAAATTCAAGACATTTTGCGATGATCCAATAAAAAAATAATACAATATATTGAAGATACCTAAGTAATTACACCTAATTCAAATTCAAGTAATACTTGTTCCATGAAACTACATGAAACTGGGTGATACTAAAGAGAAAGTGAAAGTAAGAGCGGTGGATATAATGAACAGTGCAAGGTGTCTCGGTTCGCGTGCATAATTTCCGAACGAACTGTTAACACTTCCCACTTCAGGCTTGCTACAACCGTGTTCCATTCATAGGCGAAACTAAATGTCATCCACATCGTCAGCGAAATTCTAATAGTTTTAATGGAGTTTACGGAAGCACTAGCGCATAAAGACAGATACAAAATCAGCTATCATAATTCGCTAGTTAATTACACCGGCGTTGCTTGAGAAATGGATTCACAAAATGCGAGATCTTGCATGCCATAGGTTTTTGAGATGAGCCACCAATAGTAGACCAGGAGGAGATTACACTACCGAATGTATTTTAGAAGATTAGTTGCCAAAAGGGCAAAAGCGAGAGAACCGGTTCGAGTTGCTCTTGCTAGGAGAGATAATAGGCCAAAGCTGTCAGTCTGTTGGATAACATAATACTTGAACCTGTTTACTCTACCCCAATTTCATCTTCCCTTAATTAATACCGCAAACGGGGAGAAAGTAAGAGAGAAGATAAAGGAAATCGCACCTCATGCGCACGCGTGTGTGTATCTAATCGAGCGCATATAAGAGAGATAGGAAGATGTCAGTTGTGGTCTTTACGTTGTAGCTGTCTAATGGAGCCTGCGCAATCGAGTTGATACCATTGGTTACTCAGCATCATATAGATCATCGGCGCTTCGAAATAGTCTATCAAATCGTTGCTGTATGTGTAGTCGATGAAACCTCGTATGTATTGGTTACGTTATGTGTTCGGCTGTTTCCTGGTGAACATAGTATGTTCAATGCGCCTATTTTGACAAAGGAAAAATGTCAATTCATCTTATTACGACGTCGATATCTTTCGTTCTTCTCTCATTTTCACGTTTTATCGCTCGATCTAATAATCATCCTATTGATATTATCGTCGAGGAAAGAGAATCTCACGCGCAATAGGAAAACTATGAATATATATCTATAGATAATTAATTATACAATCTGGCTGGCTTGTTAACGGCTCGTAGGTAACGATATCCGCAAGATAGAGATTACATAATGAATATCGAAGGAGCATCGTAGGATTGCCATCGTTGCCGTTGTTCTAGCTGCTCTCTCTCTCTCTCTCTCTCTCTCTCTCTCTCTCTCTCTCTCTCTCTCTCTCTCTCTCTCTCTCTCTCTCTATCTATCTATCTCTCTCTCTCTCTCTTCGTTGCTTGGTTGTTCCAGTCGCTATCTAATATCACCTAATCGTCTATCTCTATTGTTCCTTTAACCGCGAACGAGTTCCGCTAGAGAAGACACATCGTGCTGGCTCACGAGGTGCGTCGCTCACAGCACGGATGAGCTGCTAGGGTATTGTTCGATAATGAAGACTGATGACAGGATGTCAGCGGAGAGGCGAATGAGCCTTGTTTTGCGTCAAGAAACCGCCGTCAGTATATTAGGCGTCGTTCACGATAAACCTTCGCTCTTTATTCGTGCCCCATCCTGATGAACCATTCGCGACAGTACGGATTAATGAACTGGTGTCCGCCTTATAAACGACTACGAGAGTAGATACAAAAGTAATATCAATGGATAATTCATTGACGCGAAAATATGTCTTGTTTTTATAGACTCGTTCGAATGGTTCATCTAGTTTTCTTTGATGATTGCCAATATTTGCTTTTGCTCTTTAATAATAGAGTTTAATTTTACAAATTATAGTCATGTTAGGATAGTAATAACAGATCCAACGATATATACAAGAAATAAATAAAATCTATAGATATGTGTTAGATGAGAAGGGAGGAGATCGACACCGTTGAAGAATAGGAAAGAAAGTTGCAGGAACGATCGGGGGAAAAGTCAGTCAGTGGGTGGAAGTGGATAGACCATCGATTTCCAATCTTTTGGTTTAATTCTATAGTCGATGTACTTGCACGTGAAAATAGTTACGACACGATGGATAGATCTCATGTATACTCGACATTTTTGCTTACTTTACGACTTGCATACGGCACGAAAGAATTTGCATACAATACTAAAAAAAAAAAAAAAAAGAAATGAATGAAAAAGAAATGGATGGCGAGGGAAATAATCTGTCGTGGTATTATAAAAAGAGTGAACGAAAAATGGGAATGAGTGAAAGAAACAGAAAGAGGGAAAGAGAGAGAGAGAGAGAGAGAGAGAGAGAGAGAGAGAGAGTGATAGGGAGAGAAGGAGTATATCTAGGGATGCCTCTACCTACTTACTTGAAAAGGGTATTCGCTTTCACGTAGTAATAGTCCAGGATTTTGAATGTCGTAGGTGCGATAAGGGATGGAAAGGAAGCCATTATCGTGCTACGTGATCTTCAGCGTACGAGCAGAGCGTGCTCCTTAAGCGTGTTCTACAGCAAGGTTCTTATATTTTCGAAATACGTCCAGAACGTGTGCCCGGTACTTTGCAGAAAGAGAAAAAAAATTTTTGAACAGGAAGATTGTGAAAAATTCGTCTGACCACTGAGATTGTCGTCTAAAAATCAACAAATTTCCTATGCCTTTCTGCCGACAAAATAAAACGATGAAAAAGAACCAGAAGATTTATTGATCCACAGTGTTATTGTAGTTTTCGCACTAATGAAAACGAACTGTTCGTCTAATTATATTAAGGCTTTTTCTATATCTTCTTCAGCCACGCGACAGTACATACGATTCGATGAAAAAGACCGAGGAAGGTCGGCAGGACTTAGGAGGAGGAGGAGGAGGAGGAGGAGGAGGAAAAAGAGGAGGAAGAGAAGGAAGAAGAGGAAGAAGAAGAAGAAGAGAAGGAGAAGGTGGAGGAGAACTCCTTTCATACCGAAACGGAGTTGCCCGTTCAGAGGCATTCAACGAACTTGGGCAGTTGACTCTTTATGCCCAAAGTTTCCTGGCATTTCGATTTTATGTTAATTTCAATTCACTACGTCGAACCGTTCTCTTCGTTCAGAAAGAGTGTGCTCACCGAATCCAACGCACACGAACATAGAATCAACCAAGTTTATCTACGACCACCGAATAGAGATCGACGAAATATCGCCTTCCGTCGAATCTTCCGTTACCTCACTTGCCTCTATCTCAGTCCCACCTTCCGTTCCCTCTTTACCAGCCGCGTTCAGCCTCGATCCCGGATTGTAATTCGCCTTAAACGATTCCGCGAAAGCGTGACTTTCGATTCAATTCTGTTTCACAGGTAGGATCAGGAGTATTCTTTAACCCAAATATGCAGAAGCTTTCCTGAGCTTCTTAGTCTTCGTCCTTCTCTACTTCTCTCTTTTATTATCTCCAACTTTTCTTTCCCTTCTCACACTTATTAAAGTCTTTCTATTGCGCGATTCATTCGTGTTATCATACGGAACCGTTCTTCGTCTTTCAACAAACTCAACTCTCGAAGATCTTGCGGTGAACGTAATCGCTGAGGAAGGAAAACGAAAACGAACCCATTCTCTCTACTTCGACGGAAGTATCGCAAAGACAAAGCGATTCATCTTCGTTTCTTCGATTTCTGCATAAAAGAAAAGGGATAGAGAGAGAGGGAGAGAAAGAGAGAGCGAGTAGTTCACGAAAGTTCTTCGGGGGAAATTCTGCCAAGTTTTAATTACCGTGCGGTTTAACGTTCCTTTTCTACACATTTCTGCTCGAGTGTTGCTCAGGGAATCGTTCTACGTCTTCATGTAATTTTTATTCTTCCTTTCTGCCTTCTGCTCCAAATATTCACGCCCTGACGATAATCGGGCGTGATCAACAAACTGGCTTAATTATTTCGATGATAAAAATAATCTTTTATCGCTTTTGACAGTAATGGTTTGGATGAGTTACGGCGAAGCTACTGTCAACTTAAATTTTCAATGTAACCGGAAGGATAATGTAATATTGCAAAGTGATGTTTTGTTACGACGAGTGCTTTTACTTGTCCTTGAAGTGGAAATGCAGTTTCTCTAATTTCCCTGTTTGTCTTTTAAAAGCTTCACCAATATAGCATAATTTCATTCGTGACTTGAATATATTATTACGTTGCATATAAAAGACAAATATAAAAAAGGAATTGCATTTTCTAAACGTAATTCCAACACGATCAAAGATTTCATCGAAATATCGGACAAGAGAATGTAATGTTTAATGGAAAAAAAGTAAGGGAAAAAAATAGACTGAGAAAATGATATATATATATATATATATATATATATATATATATATATATATATATATATATATGATAGTGCGAATTGGTGAATGAGGGAAAAGCAGGAAGAAATTTGTTAAAGTCCGCTAGGTTGCGAATTATCGCGTCGTTATTATTTGCTCGTCTCATTCTGAGGGAATGCTCTGCGAAGGTACGATGTTCCTTCTTGCCTGCCTGCCTGCTTGCCTGCCAGAGAAGGAGGCAGTGAGGACATGAGGAGGGTCCGGAGGTGTATGCAAACAGCTGTGCGTGGCGGGCACCTCATACCATCTCTACATCTATTCCCCGTAAAATCAGGCACCGAAGTGGGAGGAACGGGCGGTGTAAGCTTAGCTGAAGCGAGAAAGAGAAGGGAGAAGTTGCCACAGTGTCGGCTCGTTCCAAGGGTTTGTTGCTGGCGAAGAGCGAGGAAGGGATCAAGAGAAAGACGGACAGAGACAGAGATAGAAGGAGAAAGATGAAAAGAGATGGTGGGTGGTGAAGTTAGTGCGACACTGCGACCCTGAACTTGCTGTGAATCGATCGATACCAGGTTCAGTGTCCTGCCTCCTGTCTCCCCTCTTATCCTCTCTTTTACCTCTCCTTCTGATCCCAAGTCGAATGGGCAGAGAGAGCTTCGAAAGAGAAAGAGGTGGAAGAAGAAGGGAGAGGACACCATAAAACCCCAAGGCGCTTTCTGCGAGGATCCCGTTACACGAAGCCGAGCTCTTAGCTCGGCGTTAACGAAAAGCGCGACCAACCGTGAGGAGACACGGCCGCTTCGAGAGAGTCGCTCTCCCGTTGCGAGCGCTTCTCTTTACCCCGGATCGATACCTTGGTATCCTTGCTTTCTCGTCCTTTTCTCTCTTTCATTCTGCCTCTTCTTTGTCTCGCTGACTCTCTCTCTCTCTCTCTCTCTCTCTCTCCCTCTCTCTCTCCCCTCTCTCTTCTCTCTCTCTCTCTCTCTTTCTCTCTACCTTTTTCGCTGCCTCCGCACACTTGTCCCGGCCATCTACGGAATATTTTTCTTTTCTTCCCTCGCCCGTTCAATCGTTCCTTGCGCAACCCACGCCAGGAGCTCCACTCGCTTTTTATCCCAATTTCGCTACGAAAATGAGATACACGTTCTATCTCTAGACAAACTGACAATTTACGACGCCAAGGAAGAAGGATCGAGCGAGATCTTTTCTGCAAGATGGGTATTAAGTGTGGTTGCAGCTTTTGTTACTCGTCGTGCTAGATTCCAAGAGTAAATACACGGCGCACGTAAGATCGTAAAGTAAGAAACTCGGTGGCAGTATCTACTTCTTTTCGAGGTCGCGAGGGAAATAAGAGGAAAAAGTCATGCTATCGTGAATCGATTGATATTTTTTCTTTTATTGGTTCAAAATTTATAAATTGCTAATCATGTCGCATAATCTTTTTGAAGATTACTCAATACGACCATTCCCCTAAATTTTGTGATTATTGCCTAATTTAAAAAACAAGAAAGAGAATTTTCACTCCCTATCTCCATTTTATAGCACCTTAAGTCACGTTGCTGTCGTTATCATCATCAGCGGGTTCCAGATGTCGTCGTCGTCGTCGTCGTCGTCCTTTCACGTTCGAAAGGACGACGAAGGGTTGGTAGGTGAATGTTATACCATGTGTCGTTCTGAAAACCTGGCCTGTAATGCGCCATCCATTACCTTTCGTAATAGCACCTTAAGGAATTAGTGATAACTAGGATTATGCGTTGTTAAACTTCTTGGCAGCCGCGGCAACTCGTTTAGTATGTACCCGATGGTTTTGATCGGTGAGTTTCTTTATGTTTCCTTCAACATTTTTACTTCTCTGTTACAACCATATTCATCGATCATAATATTTATACGTGTGTACGTGAAATAAGTTGTAAAATTTCAAACGAGAAAGTTTTTTTTTTTTTTTTTTTTTATTATTATTATCATAGATATTCATAAACAATTTCCAAAGATTATTTTAAAAGGTGAGTTCAGCTTTCGAATGCCGTCAAATCAGTAAATTTTTGAGTGAAATTTTGATTTTATACCAGGACAAAGCTAGGAAATTAATATTCCGCAATATACTCTCGTGTCCGGTATTGAAAACTGCTTGTATTTAATTAAAGTGTTTGAATGGCCAGTGGTGCCCAGAATATACGTAGTTCTACCTGGCGCAGGTGCAGTCAGTGGGATCGATGAGCCACGTTTTGTTAATCTCGTGTTACGGATACTAGTAAAACGAAAGAAAAGCTTAGTACTAAAATCCGTAGAAAAAGAATTTATAAGTAAGCGAGAAATGAGGAAAGACGAAAAGGTGTTGAAGGATAAGACACTAGAGACAAGAAAAGAATGCATTTCCCAGCAATTCCCGTTATAAGCGATCCCAACGGAAATTAAAAATAAACATTACGTTGCTCCACTTTACTTTTCTGATTTATTGTCTCGTGGTACATGCTTGTTCCTTATGCTATTAATTGCTGAATCTATGAAGGGTTTATGTATAACTGATGTGCAAGAGCTTATATACCCGAAGGTACTTATGCTTTAATATCTCCATTTTTCTTCGATTATGCATTTTGCATTTTCTTCAAGGAGACATCGCGTGTTCCATATTTCTGGAAAAGTTGCGATAAGTGAATCCGGAACACGGCTATCTCGTCGTAGTAATTGGAACCGTTTGAGTCCTTACGGAGATCCACTTTTTAATGGTGTCTCCCCACTTCTCCTGCAGTGCCGTCGTTAAATTTCGCAACTCGTTCTGAATGTATACAAATATAACATACTATCAGTATGTAAAAGGAACTGCAACACAATGATGGAAAGGGGGGAATAGAGTTGGGCGGAAGCATTCAGCAAATTTTTCAACTCGTTAACGAAAGCTAAAGTGGAAATGTTCTTCGGCATGCAACTTTCTTCATTAACATACATACGCTTAAATTAAAGTTATCACTACCCTCTGATAAATTGCGACGGCCTTGCTTAAATGCACAAGATATTGTTAACGAACGGATCTTTGAGAATAGAAATACCAATGACGAAGTCAATTTTAATTAGAAAATCAACTAAAATTCCATTTGCTGTTCTATTCTTTTGTGTTTATCCCCTGAGTGTGTCTATATTACTGACGTGCAAGAAGATAAAAAGAGCACGTCTATAGTATACTTTTTGAATAGGGTTCACTATATCGAAAAGAATTTTCGATTATTATTCATCCTCTTTCGTCCGAACGCGTTTCTCAGAGCGGTGAATGCAACAGCGGCAGCTAGCTCGATCCCCGTTAGCGACCGGAGCGATAATAAATCTACCGCAAAAGTAATGTGATACCCGTGTTGCGCACCATCTATATATCGCGTATACCTATTCAGACGCGTTGCCCTTACAGCGCTTCTGGGGTGGTAATGGCCCCCACGAGTATGTGTAGCCACATTTCGCAAGCTCATAGCTCCTAGCTTGTAGCGTTGTTGCGCGGATTCGAAGCAGTGGTTGTACCGTGTCGGTTGGGTCTTCGACTATCGCCCGAATATCCCCATCCTCCTTTCCCGTTAATGTCTCCCTCTATTCCCAAGTTCCCGTTTTGGAAATAAGTTTTTCTTCGGTTATTCAGCATGGCGGCAAGTGGCTGACGCCTTTGTTCGATGTTGACCAAAATCGGATTAGCTGAGGATGTTGGCCGACGTTTCTCTTAGGTAGAGACAACCTGACGTATAACGATGACTAATGGCCACTTTCCTCCATTGCCCGAAGGCTCATCAACCATGACCGATGCGAGGTACAAGTAGCGAGAGTATAAATGGATGTTGCACACCGCTTGCTCGTATCCTAGTCCGAAAATATATACGTTGGTCGGACCCTCGGCTGTCTCCTTGCGATGTGGTTCATCGTTACTCTGTGTGTGTACGTGAGATATCTATTGGAGAGGTAACAAAGCGAACATTCCCCTGTCTCTGCATAAAGCTTTTCTATCCTACCAGTGCATATTCCGTTCGTAAATGATATGTATAAGAATACAAGAAGATTCGTAAGATGCGAGACGTAATCTCAGGGAAAGTATTATCACAAGAATCCTCGTGAATTCTTTCATTCGAAACGGAGATTGCTGTTGACAAAGCATAAGACAGCTGACGTTGAATCGATATAATTAAAGGGGTGGAAAAGTAGAAGCGACAGAAATCCAAGGATTATATACCTATATCTCGAAGAAATCCTCGACGGAGTTAAACGAATTCAATGCGGATGGGCTCTAATGAAAAATGTCTCGGGCGCGCCTCCACGCTTCCGATCTTTCCTCCTTCTCCTCCCTAACCGCTCCTCTGCAGTCACTAGTCGCTCTACCTCCTCGTTCTGATGGATATTAATCGCGAGACGGTGGTTCAATTATATTTCCAATCGTCCTACTCTAGCAACGATTCAATGCAAGTCCGCGAAATTATAGCGGGCCTCCCATCATATAATTTTCCTCTATCAGGATTTTTCAGAGCGTACGACGAGCAAGTGGCAGAGATGATACCTGGAAGAAGAGGAGAGAGAGAGGGAGAGGGAGATAGAGGGAGAGGAAGGGAGAGAGAGAGAGAGAGAGAGAGAGAACCGTACCCAATTTTGTAAACTGTTCTGTGGTTGCTCGCACATTCCTTCTTTTACATTCCACTCTGAGATCATTGGTTTCATACACAAATATTCTATTCAAACCATCTTGTTTCTTTTCTCCTCGCTATTCGAGATATGAAGTAAAAGATACACCAGTCAAGTAGATCGCTCTTTTACATTTTGTCGATAAGTCGATACGTATGTTCGATATGCGCAAGAAATGACGTTAAATTTCCTTTTATTTATCAGCTTATCGTTATAGGTAAATATTATTTTCTATTTTCATGAAACGATCCGGCCTTTTGCGTTTCTTCCTTTCACGTTTTATCATTGTCTATTTTCCTTTAGAATATAATACTTTATAGAATAAATGTACAGAAAAAAGCCCACGGAACTGTTACTATTTTTTCTGCATCTTTTAATACTCGTATATATGGCATGTATAGATACATTACAACTACGGGACGATGTTGTAGCATATCAATAATAATGGCATGCAAATTATTTGAATTAACATTGGAATTTTTCAACGAATTTGCCCCATCTTCCGGTCATGTTCTACCCATCGTACGCTCCTATTCAAACCATCGCGTATATTATTGACGATATCGTGGTGATCGGGACCGCGAAAGCAGATGACTCGCAAGCTTTCCATGTTGGCAGAACGCGCGAGCAGGCACGCATTCGCTTGCTATAATATCACAAACTGACTGTAGTGTAAACAATTTATACCGTGGGCAGAAGCCCCGATGCCAATGGTATATATACACGCATATATATTTCAGTGTCATTTTAATTTGCACACTGGGAATATTTTACCATCAAATTTGCATCCGCATTACAGTCGGCGCAATGTAATCTCGTCGATATTTTGCGCTGCCTCGCAGAAATGCTTTCTCTCTCTCTCTCTCTCTCTCTCTCTCTCTCTCTCTCCCTCTCTTTTTCTCGCTCTACCTACCTTCCATTTTAATTATTTTCGTCCTGAAAGTAGATACCGCCGCTGTGGTTGTTCGGCCTGGTGGTAGTGATGGTGATAGTAGAGAGGATGCAGAGCTGGTGCTACTGAAGGGAAGAGTTGTAGGTGATGGGGGAGGGTAGTGGGTTGGATTGGTGAAGGAGAAGATGCGCATTTTCCACGAATATTTGTGCTCTTTATTCATCTTCCTTTGGCTACGGAGAGACATAGCTTCATAATAGGAACATGGTGGATACCTAGTGCTCGAAAGCTATGTGAATTCTTGTTCCATGCTATGTTCCTCTTCTTCTCCTCTTTTTCCTTGTAGCAAATCATCGACAGGATCCCTCTGCTTTTTTTATTTATACTCTATCGAGATGAAGGAACTATATAAAATTATCAAAAAAAAAAAAACAGAAAAACAAAAAAAAAAAAAAAAAAAGAAGAATAAAGAAAAAGTCATAATCGTAGGAATACGAAATATTACTCTAAATCTCGGATGTTTTTTTCAACGTTCAATGATAAAAATATAACCTGCTATTTTATATCGATTTTCGAGTATTTTATAAAACTCGCGATAATTTCGAACGATTCGTATAATGTTACCAACTTATGAGCGTTGCGGACTGGTTCGTTGAATCGATTTGCATGTGTATGTCGGAAACGTTTTTCGACACAATAACGAAATTTGCATAATGTGCGAGAAAAACGCCGTCCCCAAAATCGTATCTCGGGCTCGAGAACGAAAGCGATTTTATGCGTATTGCCGTTCGCATGAACGGTCAATACACCCTGCCATAACGTTGGTCAAGCGAACAACGTGACGAATCTCATATCCATCTAATTTGAATAATAATATATACATTGTTTTATATTTAACTGATTTAGATCGTTTCAATTAATTGTTTCCATAATATAAAATGTCTATACGTGGCATATCTATGAGGAGCGAAACGAATATATTTTGTGTGTTTATGGTAATGTAATAACATAGATACATTTTTATATCAAATTATTTTCACGCGTTGTCTAAAGAAATACAGAGAATTCATGAATATTCCTTTTTTAGTTATATTTTGAAGAATCCTTCCAATATATTGTAATGGATATAATTAGGTCAATAGAGGCTGCATACGAATTCATAGTAGGAACGAAAGTAAAGGTCTATGGTGTAAGGGCCTACGGGAAATTTAGTTAATACCTCTTGCGTGAGGAAGATCGATTGGATTTACTTTGGTACCACGCTACGCAACTTCGCCACACTTCATTCCTCCACTTTCTCCTCCTCCTTCTCCGTCTCCTTCTCTTCCTTCACCCATTTTCCCGCTATCGTTATTCTGCTTTCCTCCCGTCGCTCGTCCTCGAAACTTCCTCGCACGAATTAACCCGCAGAACGTGTGCACGCGTGCAATGAAAACCAGAAGCACATCTTGTCGTAACGAGGCACAGCGGTTAGGTATAATGTTTGTAACGAGGCTCACACCTTCTGGCGTGTTTGTGGTGTAACGTCACAAAGTTACATTCTACGGGAGAGCTTAGTGTATGCAAAGGGGTACAAAGCGATGAAACGAACAGCCCTTTATACGAGTTGCTATTCGCTTGCTTTTGCACCTGTAAACGTGACAGAATCGTAAAGTTCTATTTGTGAACTTTAAGATTTGAGTTTCCAAAACTGAAATTTTTTCCTTGCACTCACCATACTACTCGATCTTTTCTTCGAGTAAAATTATTGTTCCTAGTCAAGAGTTCGATTTCCTCTTACATCATTGCTACTACTCAATGCAATAACGTTTAAGCATTTTGAAGATAAAAAGAAAGAACTAATACATTTTATTATAAATACGATATAGTCTGTTGAAGTGGAAGACGCGATAGCGCCTTAATTTTAATTCCTTGACATTTTTGACTCTTTCCTAGATGACAAAGCAGGTGGTTTAGAGTACAGTGTGTGCAAAATTCAATATATCATACGTGCCGGCGCTATCTTCGACATAAATTCTGTCCGTGCTTCTGGTCGCGCAGCACGATATTAAGAAAATCCAATTTCCTTGCCGTGGGAGCGTCATGGTATGAGTAGAGGATTCGACGACGGTGGGTAGCTCGCTGGATCTTCGAAGCGGATCGTTGGGGAGTCAAGTTTGCTCTCAATCTGTGTAGACTTCCTCTTTCGGTCTCTCTCTCTCTCTCTCTTTCTCTCTGCTTCTTTTTTCTAGCGTCTCTGATACGACGATAAGGAACCGACTGAGCAATTTCTGATATGCTGCACAAACATTTCAACTTATTCTCGACCAAATCAAGCCTGTCATCTCGATTGCTCAGTCGCTGAGATTTTAAATCTTGTCTAGTTTTAGTTTTTTATATCGTAATAGTTATCGGAGTTTTTTCCTTGGTTTATTCACACTAAAGATATCTTTTCCATTTAATGAATCGTAAGGTAGTACATTTTTCTTTACTTAACCTAAACCAATAGAATGTATTAATTTAATTATTGTATATTTAGATCAACGTTTGCAGAGTGTGATTAAACTAAATTATTTAATAGATCATCGTAATCGTACGATTCTACGGTAGACCAAGCCCTATTAAATGTATGTCGATTTAGTGGAAAAAAAACTGAATTAAATTCCTGGTGGATTGTAAGAGAAAAACATCTTAGGAAAAAGAAGACGATCCAATGTGCAAGCTTCGGTACGCTCGTAATCTTAGTCCTGTTGTATAAAGAAAATAATGTAACAATCGAGAAGAAAAAGTCATTAAAGGGCGGGTAAAACAATGGGTAGAATATAGATACGTCGATTTAGTTTTGTTGGTTTTGAAAGAGAGAGATGTCTCTTTCTATCTCCTATGCTATAAAAAAGTTCTCGTGTTCTATGAAAGAAGTCGAATGATGGATAGGATGATTTGTTTGGCTTCCCATCATCATTAAGGTTTGCGCGTTTTTTTCCGATCGAAATCGCACGTATCAATCTCTTCTCGATCGGAAAAAGCCTTATTTTTCATTTCCACTTTCTCCACAATTCTTGCGAGAGAAGGGAAAAAAAAAAAGAAGAAAAAGGAGAAGAGATAAAACGAAAAGAATAATTCTCGTCTCGCTTAACGACCAATAAAGTGATACTTATATCGGGCAGGGAGTGCCAAGAAATCTTGCCAGAATGACGTATTCTTTTCTTGCTTGTAAACAACAACTGTACGAACGTCTTGACAAACGTAATATGGCTTTAATCGCGATACAAAGTTTTACGAACGTATTCATTGCTTTCTCTTTGCCAAACAATTTCATCTCGACTTTTTCTATTCCTTCGGAGCACTAATTTCATAAAAGTCAATAAAAATATCCGATTCTCGATCTAACATCTCCACAAAGCGATCAAAGTGTCGAGCGTAGAGTTCAATCGATCGTAAGAGTAATAATTCATAGTGTCAGATGATCGTCAATGAGATTACAAATTTTGTTGAAATTTAAAATGACACTGTTGTATCTTTTACCGTCATAAAAATTCTCTAACTTTCTTTCTCGTTTATCTTACATATGGGGACTATATCGTGCGTTAGGAGGAAAATAGGAAGAGAAAATCGGTGTAATCTCGGTAGCGGTATAGTCTAGTAAAGGGTGTATGGCTCCGAGCCCATTGGCGAAGAACGCGTCGTGCTACGGCGTGGCACGGTGTCCGCCATCCCCTACACCCTTGCCGTTTGTCATTACGGCTGGCCACATTTTATTTATAATAATTGGTTAGAAACAGTTACGCGGTTCTGGCTTAAGGTGGGGGCTCAAGGGAATTTATGAAGTCGACGGTGCCTGGACCGAGCCAGAAGATACTGAGGGTGTCTTGCTCTTTTGGAGGCCGTCCAGATGCGGCTATGCTTTGGCCAGCCCTCCCACATAAGGGTTTGGCTATCTTACCGCGAAGAGACAGATCGCGTACCCTGCCATGGCGCATGGCTGGAATGATAAACGAGCCTGATGTTTCTGTATAATCATGGTTCTAGGATACCTATTCGGGTAAGTCTTCCTTCTCCCCGTCTTCCGCAATCCTCACCATCTGACACTTTACGCAAACTTTTGCGATCGTTGCTGAACCGATTTATTGTACTACTACATTACATTGTTCGTAAAAGTATAACGATACAACCAAGTAACACTTCGTTCCACTTTTACGCTGTCGGAAAGAATCAAAAGTCTTTTATTGGTATCCCTCTCTTTTTCTTTTCACGGTCGTACGCATTACCAATGTAAATCCTGGGCTTCTTCGCTCGCTGTGACTTTTTGTCGAGTGAATCTACGCAAATCGGTTTGAATACCTACGCTGCAAAGCTCAGTCAAGTCTAGACACCTCGGTCTTGTCTCTGGGGATTCCTCCTTCTTGGATTCGCTAAGGAAACTCTTTTTCTATTTCTTCTTTATGTTCGTCTTCTTGGTTTAGGGCGAGAACATTCACATAATTTCTCGCGACTTGATGCCAGACCATTTTTCACCATACTAGCGAACGATTCGTAGGTACCCTAGATGGCGTTAGCAATGGAGCTTGCTACTAGTACTGGCCTAGCAAGCAGTAACACCAGCAATGATACTACTACTACTATCCATTGCCATCACCATCAGCACTACTACCGACGGCTACGGCCAAGTCGCCAACGTTATTGCTGATCTCAGAGATTTATGGTGAACCTCCCGCACACATGGTGCTTTAATTATGTGTGCTAGCCGAAATGAATTGGCGAATATTTTATACGACGGAGTACGTTTCTTCTCCTATCCTAAATTTTATATACCTCCTACCTTTCGTAAGAGTAGGTGGTCGAATTTATCACGTATCATATTTTCTAAAAGAATATATTGGGATTAATGATGTTTTTGATTGTCAATCATTAATGATTTAATCAATTTTTACATAACAGTTAACTAGGCCAAATATGTAATAAAATTTCTATTCGTAATTTTATGTATGTTGTTCCCTTAATTCTTTTTCCGTCTTTCTTTCGTCTTTTCGCTCATGCTTAATGTCAAATACTTTCAATGCCATGCTGTAAGTATATCAAATCGATCTCATATGAGTAAATCCTATATACTTCTTTTAAACTACATAAATCGGCAGGCTGCTCACGTTTCCCCCGTAAAATTCTTCACCCACCCGTAAAATTTCGCTCAGTCTCCTTTCCGGAAGATACATCTGCACTTTAACCCCCTGACCACTTGGTGTCATACATGGTGCTTCTCACTTCTGCGACGACACTAATTGGATGATTCAATACTGCGAAAACGTGATCGGAAACGCGAACACTTCGGACGACAAGATTCGTTACATGCAATTTTTCTACACGGGTGTTCTGTTTTCTGTCAGAGAATGAAAAGAGGCGCGAAGAGAGAGAGAGAGGGGGGGGAGGGGGAGGGGGACTAGGGTGGAAATGGTACGAAAGGATGTGGGTTTTGCGGAGAGAAAAAGAGAGATCGATCGGCAAAGACCGGTCTAAAACATTTGTCCGTATGACGGACTAACGACCGTACGAGTATTCACCAGTCTTTTTGTCACTGTCCCGCTTCTACAACGCATCCCATCTATTGTTGTATCGATTTTCTCTTCTTCTTTTTTTAATTATTCTTACCGAACTGAAACTCGAGTTAAGAGAAAACATTATTATATTTGTAAACATGTTATACGGGTTTATCCCATCTAATTAAGGTATGGAAGGGGTTAATGTTCTCTTTCGATGATAAAGAAAGAGAGGCAAAGATAGAGTCAGAGATTCAATGGAAAGGTAAAATCGGCGAAAAAAATACTGTGTGCCCTTGTAAATGGAAAAGAAGTGAAATGTAAAAGGCTGGATGGAAAGTCGAAAGGAAACACACGAGATAGAACGAAAAATGAGTATGTGGGAATTAATATAACTTTCATCCTAACTCTATGACGACAGCGTAGCTCTATGAATATGTAAATCTGATGAGACACATTTCACATAGACACCCTAACGTCGTTTCACAGTGGGATACAACCTCAAAATAAATCATTTATAACCATCATTCGTCCATTCTCATAAACCGTTCTATCTTCCATGCTTATGATTTCTCATTTGTTTTCCCTATCTTTCTTGGTATAGTTTTTCTTTTCTCAATAGTTTTATTTTTGTTTCCTCATATAGTTTTATTTAATATTTTTGTTTCAGGTAAGTGGTCCTTTCGTCATCATTTGTATCGTCTAGGAATTGAAGGTAGAGTTATTTTTGGTCTTTCATAACAAAGTGTAACATAGATTGAGTCAGATATCGTGCGATGGCTGTTTGCCAATTTGGGGCGTTTCTCGCGAGCATGTTTCTTGAAAACACGCTTTCTCAATGAGCAGCTTCTTGTATCGCATAGTAACTATATAGTCGCTTTTACGCGTGCGCGCGCGCACACACACACGCACACGCACACGCACACGCATGCATGTATGCATTCATTTCTAGAGAAACATATTGTCTTAACTTTACACCCAAGAACATGGGCCTCTGTGTTGCTCGAAAACTAATATTCTCTGGAAACTATAATGTTAAGATTATTATAATACTCGCGAATTAAATATTATTTTAACGACTATTAACATTATAACCAGAGAGTTCGGCAAATATCGTGGTGTTAACAATATCTCGTTGTTCGAGTTATGCTGAAATTTATATTATCTAATTGAAAGAGTTACTATTTATAGACAATGCTTGAGGTATATACTTTCTCCTTATAATATAGTTTCGTTATAATCGTGCGTTAACATTTTTTCTCAAATTCTCGAAGTACACGTTCCATGAAAATTCGGAGAACAGTGATATTCTCAGTACTCTTTTCTACGTTGAGAACTAAGCGTATACGCAGGTGTGAGTGGACTTTGTGTGACGAGAAAGGATTAAAACGAATAGAAAGGAAAAAGACTGCACTGTGAGGAGAAAGAGAGAGAAGGAAAAAGAGAAAGAACCGTATTACCTACGCGGGTGTGTACATGCAAGCCATAAACCCTCTTGCTTTATCCTAGCGAGGGCAAAGGTGCGCGGCGGTATTCAGCGATCGTTAATTTCACTCGGGGAGAAATACCGAGGTCGTTTCTACAAAAACCGCGGACGATCCAGCTTCTACTGAACGTTCACGAAGCATTTTGGTTGGTGCATGGAGAGACGATTAGAGAAAGAGTCAGTGGAGAGAGAAGGAAAACGAGAGAACCGGTGGAAAGGATGAAAGAGAAGACAGGGTGAGTGGTGAGAAAAGGAGTAGAGAGAGGAGGGAGGGAAGAGACGTAAGGACAGAGGGGACCGAACGGCTTTTGCTAACTTATTTTACACTGATCTCGACTTTCTCCATCGACTCACCGCGTTATCAACGCTGCTGCAGTAAATGTCCTTTTTCCTACACTGATATAAATTGCCTAACTTCCCAATAGCTTGTACCAAAGAGAAAGGAAAAATTACAATTTCCTTTTGATACCTCTCCACTCCTTTGTGCAATAAAAGCACTTGGATGATTCCAAGTTACAAATCCAATATCCAATGACATTCATTCATTGATCCTTCATGACATTGATCCTTCATTCATTTGCATTATCATTAAATCCTCTATTTATCTGTTCTACCTTCCTCTCTATCCACCCTCGTCTCTTTAAATAAGTGCATCGATATCGCAAATTTCGTTTGAATTATTGAAGGACTCATTCAAGGAAGAGCAAAATCAATTGGGGATTTCTACCACAAAGGAGTTCAGATTTCGGTTTCTCTTTCGATATATACATACGTAGCGCCAATTTCAATCCTGTTTTTTCTTTTCTTCCGACCCCCTTCCTTCTCGAGAGGATGCAGAGACCGCGAAAAAACCACGGATACTTCGTAATAACGGAAAAAGGAGTAGTAGCTACGTTTGCGGGTAAGCTGGTACACGGAATGTTTTCACTTCAAATCGAGAAACAATTTTAATTTACCAACCACTCGGCACCATTTACCTCTCTGCCTGCTTCTCTCCTCTCGTTGCTCTTTCCAACTTTCGCGTTCCACTCCCTTCTCTTTTCATGACCGCTCACCTCTCCACCGTTTCATCCACCCTACCCCCTCAAACCAGACCAACCTGAATACCCATTCGTTGTAACGGCTTTGTTTCATTTAACGAACCAAACGTCGGCCGTTTCTCCCTCTCCTTCCTACTGGACTGCACACACAGCAGTAGCAGTGTAGTTTGTACCGGTAACTCGAATAAAGTCCGGGGCTTTATTACTGATTATTCGAAAAATTGATGTCTGCAGGATAATGAAGCTCGATTCGATAACAAAGTGCGTATTGCCTACTGCAATTTTTGGGTGGAGACAGATAAAGAATTACTATCTAGCGAAGATGAATTTCTATTGATCCCCCGCTTAACCATTTCGTTTTAATTTCACTCGTGAACTTACCGGTAGAACTATATAACAATTGGCCATAAACGTGCTATAAACGTGCTAATTTATTTCAAATAGAATGAGAGATAAACTGATGCGTATATATATATATATATATATATATATATATATATATATATATATATGTATATATTATAATGCTTGCCGAGTTAGAACGCTTACGTGATCTGCAATGCCTAGCGACTCAGTTTTTCTTCCTTTTTGGTATCCATTTGCTAGCGCAATTCTCTCTTTTTCTATTCTTCAGGCCGTTTACCCTTTCTTTTTTACTTGTACTTTTTAACACGTTGAGCGATGAAACAAAGTGTTGGTACAAGTATTATAACGCGTTTCATGTTTACGCAACAACTACATGTGAATTTTTGTTCTCTCTCTTTCTCGCTTTCTCTTATATTCCTTAGAGGATTAACTCCAGCCACAGGACGGACACCGTAAACAGGGCTCGTTACCCGTTTGAAACGTAAAGCTCGGGCACGACGGGCCCGCCTCCAAACAACGGGAATAATGAGAAACTTTTAATTAAAACCTCAGCGAGTCCAAGGCAATCGAGGGAAGGAACAATGAGAGAAGAAATACGTCGTTAATGGGTGTTTTTTTTAAGTTCCGAGAGCGAACACAGACGAGAGAATGAAAGAGTAGGAGTGATGAACCTTTTTGTCTTTTCATTTTCAGGAAAATAAAATGTGACGATTGAGAAAGTTTCCACTTTACGATAGAGGGTGAGAAGGAGAGAGTGCATTCCGAATCTTGCCGAGAGCATGCCGAAGTGAGAATCATCCTGATACAATTGAATACATAATAATTCCAAATGGTCTTGGAGTATTATGGCACTAGGATGCGTGAGACTTTTTGCTCCTACCAAGGCTCTTTTTACGATAATACTTTTTCATGAAGGCGCAAACATCAGGAAATCTTGATAATGATCGAAAAATTGAAAAAAATTTAAAGATTTTTTCTAAAGACTACAAAAAATAATAATCAACGAAGGGATGATGATCAAAATACAAGATTATTCTCTGACACTGCGCATCTAAATATGTGTTTCGGATTGTGGTAAAATTGTCGCATTTGTTGTCCGATGTCCAAAACCGTGGGCACAAATTGAAAACTCCATCGCACTCAAAACTGCAGTTGCCGAGGAACGTTGCGTGTTTGTATGCGTGTATGAGAAACAGAAAATCTTCGGAATCGATAAGAAAGGAAATAAGAGTAGATAAATGTTCCAAGTCGAGACTAGAGGAAAAGAAATGCGGATCGAAATGTTGGATCGAAAAAAAACAGTTGATAGTTTAAAAAAACTGACAAGTACGCGTAGTAGTGATAGAAAATCACGGAGCCAGTTTGTGTTTGCAGATTTACAAATGGCGCTAGCAATGCTCGGATTGTCGTTCGAAGGATTTGATGGCAAGAGCGAAGGAAAGAGAGGGAAAGCGAGAGAGCTCAATGGTAGTGCAGACATCGGACCAAGCTTGCATTTGGCTGTCGGCATTGTCGAGCCGTCAACCGCAACTGCGACTGTCGAACGATATCGGCAGGATGCGGATTCCGCGCGTGGAACGATCGAACTTGCATCAAAAAGCGAACGGCAACGCATAAAGCCAACTTGGTTCACGAATTTGCACGTACCAACATTTGTCTAATGCACTCAATTATCTTCATTCTCTTTTTTTTTCTTTTTTTTCTTTTTTTTCTTTTTTTTTCTCTATTTCTACCCATTTATCCATTCGAAGGATAAATCTCTCACTCCACCTTATGGAGTCTTTTCTATTCATATCTAGTAGATCCTACTTGCGTATATATATATATTCCAGAAATTTGGTAGAACTTGGACTCGCGTGAACGCACGCGTTCATCTGTATCCGTCGAGTGTGAACCGATTGAATGGTGCTCTCGTGCGTGTTTACCGCGAGAAAATAATGAAGTGTAGCTTGTCACCGCAACGCCGATAATGTGAATATTTGATTCGATCGGAATGCACAGCGAAGCGTCACGCGTTTCCCACAAACCGCACACGATGAGTTAGAACGAGCTTTGTGCCGGAAATCGTGTTAGTATCCTTCCCTTTTCCGATGAAAGATTAAATTCAATTATTTTAATAATTTATTCTTTTTCAATTTAGGCGCACACAGAAACGTATTTTCTCAACATTTTTATAACAATGCAAACAAATAGAGAGAACATTATTGCAAACTATAAGTTTTGGCTATAAGTATTTAATTTTTAAACTTTCCATAAGTATTGGATAATTTTCGATTATTGAAGTAATAAATTTAACTACGACTTTTGTGATAGACGTCGAGTAGAATTCGTACATAAGAAGGTTTTCAAGACAACGTGGAGACGCATACACATGATCGCATGCACGGAGATTTCTGCAGAGTCGCAAAGCGGAAAGACGTTGCTGTTGCAGAGGTGAATTCCCGAGGCATATGGAAATTCCGAGCATTTGCCGGAGGGTACAAATCAGCCTTGTCTAATAAGGTCGTCGCTTACGCGAGGCTTAAACCTGAGCGATGATGGGGCCACCTTCGAGGGTAGTTTGAACGCGTTCGTTTAATAAGTAGAACAGAGATTCTAGAATGTATGTCTTTGTTAGATACGTTAAATATCTTAGATGGATCGAAATGATGTAAATTATTTATAAATTCATTTAGAAAGCGCGTTCGTGAAATGTACTTTTCTTTATCGATTCTAGTCGCATTATACATAAGCAACTGCTGAGTCTACCAAAGTTTTAGTCTATCCACCCATTGGAATGCTACGAGTCCTATTCTTATTTTACCGTGTCTCTTATCACCGGCATTCGAGTTCGTTTCGACTTATATTGTCGTCGTGGATGGATCGACGATACCCACCGGGAGAGACAGCTTCAACGCTCTCTGTCCTCGGTGAACATACGTTAACTTGTCGTTACACGCTGGAGGCATTGAAGCAGCACTTCGAGAAACTACCATTCTTTCTACCCCTTCGCTGTCTGGAAGCCAATACCAGTTTACTTTTCTGCATTCCGCGACGTCGTGAAATATAGGTGTCCGTTGCGACTACATCCTAGCACATTGCCTTGAAAGATATACGGGATTTTGCGAATACGAGAGCGTTCGTGAAAATCCGAAGTAACGGTACTTTCCTAGTACGATATTTTTTGAATTTTTGATAATCTTCCTCGAATCGATCACCTTTAACCAGTTTATAAACTATTGTTTATTATATGCGTACTTTACGTTTACTATTACGTATTTTACGGTAACAAAGAAATGTAACAAAGAAAATTGACACAGTCGACGTGCGAGAACATTATATGAACAATCCAAGAATCTTTCTCTAGCGGTAAGTAAAGTACACATATCCACGACGACTGGAGGTCTTCATCTTTCAAAAGAAACCGGCTCTACTCTCTCTCTCTCTCTCTCTCTCTCTCTCAGATTTCACTTTACAAGAATTACGAGCTTAATACGGTCTCTTGTGAGCGAGCGAGCTAGCACGGCGACGAAGACCGCATTAGACGATCCAGAGCGAATTAAAAAATGGACGTACGAGCTCTTCAAACGAGTGACGATAAAAAGTGATGAAAGTAGTAAAGGCCTGTGTTACTCGTCTTCGTTCTACGATGGAGCAACGAGGCAGGGAAAGGTCGACTTCGTAGGTGACACCGCTCATGAATGGGACCAGTGAGGGATGGAAAAAGTACGACACCGGCTAAAGAGCTCTTTTAAGAGCCGCTAGCAAGCTCCGGGGCTTGACCAGAAAGATCAAGCCTTTTCCTACGTCTCTTCTGTGACGTAACTCTTCCGTTCTCTTCCCGTCTCTTTCACGTTATCGACGTTGTGTGCGAGAGTGCCCGAAGCGGTCTGATGATTTTTACAAACCCGATGGAAAAGAAGATAAAAAGCCACCACCGAGCATATAACATCTCAGAAGAAATCTTTCTGTCGATTTTCTTCTTTCATGAGATCAAGTAAGATAATGGATCATCTTTTAATTCGTTTAATTTTACTCAGATGCAAATGTAGTAATACTAATTAGACCTTCTTTCTCTACTCATTGCTTTTGGAATAATAATTTTCGTAAAGTCTCCTCAATCGATGATTTCCAGTTGTCGGCCGAACCACGAACGGATTTCGTCGTTCCTTCGAATGCACGCATAGGGCTTCCCTCTTTCCTGGGAAGATCGTAAATCACGCGCGTAACGATGATGTTTCCATTCACTTCGCTTCCCTAATAAAGGCCCGACTCTTTGGAGTATCGCGACTGTCACGAAAATAAATGGCACGGAAGAGTATACGCTGAAAATCACGAAGGAATATATACGTAGATCGTATCGATCTCTATGCTCGCACCCTTCATCGTCGTCCATCTGAGTTACGCAGGACGACTCCTCGCATGTCGTATCAACCGACACAACCGAGTTATGAAACGTCAATCATGAGCGGCTTAAAAGAGAGAGAGAGAGAGAGAGAGGGGGGGGGGAGAGGGAGAGAGGAGAGAGAGGGGTGCCTAGAGGGAGGAGGTTAATAGAAGGGGATGGACAGCAACGAGGGTGAAACGAGTAGAGAAGAGAGAAAACGAGTTGATCGATACGTAGACTAGACAGAACGCGGAATAGGCCCTGTACGTATACTTCCACAAGGAAAATTTACGATGTCCGTCAACGAGGTTCTCGCGTTACGACTTCGTCTTACGAGCCTGCAAAAATCATGAGTAACGTCGAAGCAACATCGTACACGGAAGGCTCCCCATCTTTTTACGAGAACAGTGTCCCAATATATTTTTTCCCCCAGAAACGACGGCGATCTCGGTGAAATTTTTTGGTAGCTATTACTGGCGGGAAAGAAGGAAGAAAAATGGCTGAGAGTGATTCGTTTTGTTCTTGTGGCCGTTTTCTTTTCTTAATTCATGATCTACAGTTACGAAGTAAGTAAGGAGATGGCTGTGGTAGCTTCTAGGTAACTTCGCATACGTATAAGTAGACTATAGTGCATAGTTAAAAGTGCCGGTTAAATACACGGGGTAGTAGTCAGTGGGAGTAACAGTAGAAGTAGCAAGGTAGACTGCATTTGTTCGACGCTAATAGATACGGCGATAGGGAACACGCTAGCAGGCACGCAATAAATACCGCGCTTTCGAGCGTAGAACGCGCTCAAGCTTTTTCTTGTCGCGACTGAGGTAGTAAGAAATATAAGGGCGTAAGTGAATGAGATAAAAATGGGCAGAGGAAATATGCCAGAGGAAAAAATAAGACATCGAGTGATATGATAAACGCTTCTCATAAAAGTGAGGATATTTTGTTTTTCATTGATAATACATCATTTTTTTGTGAAATACAAAAGAAATTTAAGTATGTCGTTTTTTTTTTAATAACATATCTCGTTGGCGCTATCCTCAAAGCGACGAACGTACGTAAACTCAAAGCAAATTATATTGACAAAAGGAATAATATTAAATGAATAATAATTCGACACGAAGCAGATGGCATGGCTATCTCGTGTGTCGTACAATCGGCAAATTTAACGACTAAATGAATTTACGAGGATAAGCACTCTTTTGGACCACGGTGGGAATCAATAATGCGTTTAAATATTTCATGGATTTCCTAGAATTCGGCTTGTAGGACAGTCACGTCGCGCCCATCTATCGAGATCGGGCCAACTTCAATAGTTAATGGGAACAAACGGGTTTGTAGTTGGCTATTGTAGGTACGCGATCACCTTCGGCCACCATATTTACCACCAGGAGCTCTTTCTCGCGCCTGATGCGGATGACATTACGTGTTTATGCAAGACCACCGTGGCAGTGCGACGTGGCGACGGCTTTCGATTCGCCATCAACACGCATGCACGAGGTTAAATTTACAAATTCCAGTTGAAAATCCAAACTCGTCCTCGTGTCCTGTTCTCGGAGCTTGATGTATACGCAGATGCTGCAGCATGTATCCGCAGAACGTGCCGCTCGTTTCGCGTTATCGCCTCTCGCGAAATCCACGAGATGCACTCGCGAGTGCGCCTCATCCAACATTTCATTTATTTCTCTCCTACGTGACGATCCGTTACGAGATCAAATTTGGTTCTGTTACCTTTGTCGGTCACGTATTAAAAATACCTCGTGATAGGCAGTGCTACCATTGTAAAAATATTTTTCTTATTTCTCATTGAATATAACTTTTCTAGTGTTTTCTAATTAAAATTGCTCTAGCGCGCATCAGACCGTACCTAACAGACCGATTCTTAGAAAGAGAACAAGAGAGGTCGAGGAGGAATAGAAAGAGAGCTCGATGTATTAGAGGGTGCAAGCTAGTGTACAATGGCAGATGCCAGCAGATTCATCAAGAAGCAACGTGGGTAATGGAGGCGTTTAACGGCTGCGGCTAGTTGCATATTCATGCTCACCTTTCCGCCTTCGCGCTGCGCAACCTTCGTCGATAACATCATGAGCTTTTACGCCGGTGGGATGCCTCGCTTTTTTTTTGTCGTTAAAAGCACTTAACCAGCGCTTCACCAAGAGTCCCTCCTTTCCTGTCCCTTCGTTCCTACATCAATATAAATCGAGCAAATCCTCAAATTTGTCCTTCTCTTCTCTTACATCCCTTTAAATTCGAAGAGAAATCGAAATAAACAAACAATCTTGACTTCTTCTTGAGTATCTCGAGTCATCTTGAGTACTTGGAATAATTTTTTTCTCGATCGTCTTTCGGCGATTATGTCATACCGGTCGACGACCCACAATTTGCAGTAGCAGAAGGCAGAGTCGTATTAGCTGTGGAGGGTGGAAAGTCCAGCAGCGATTATTTAGAAGCTTTATCGTAACGCTTTCCCTCTTTTTTGCAGTGGAGAGACGAAAAGAAACAAAGAAACGTGAGCGCAGACTGAAACATGGGTCAGATAGGCGGGTTCGTCGCGTGCCGACGTATACTGCCGGCCTCGCCCCCGCCTGTCTGCCCTCTATCCTCACGAAACTCCAAAGATTAACGACGAGAGGTGGCGCAAGACATTACCTATCCGCGCGTAAAAAGCTAATATAACCTTTTTGCATTCGCCGGCGATATAAATTTACCGGTTCCGCTTCTTTACCAACGTGAGCGATAATGCTTACCCTTGTTGCTACTACACACGCATACTTCCTTATCGTGCTATTGCGACTAAAAGATTTTCGAGAATTTTTGGAAACTACCCGCGGTCTCATTTCTCCAAAATCATCGTTTATTGGCGTCACAAACGAATAGAAATTACAAAGACGTTTTAGATCTGGACGAATTATAAGTTGAAACGAGTTGAACAGACGAAACTTCCTCCAGTATAGATCAAGCGAAACGCTTTCGTGACGTCGTTCGAAGCAACGATAATTGTCACGACGTGACACTACGCTCTTTTCGTTTTATTGGCCGGTTTGTGAACGGTTTATTGAGGATTTACGCGGCACAATATATCTCCTCGCTGATCCCTCCGTTTCGCGTTTCTTTGGCCCTCCCTCTACGAACGTAGCTTTTTCGGACGGGAGACATTTATTAAGGGTTATCGCGGCGTCACTGTAAAACGGGGACAAGTATTGACAATCGAACGGAGTTCAGAAGTAATCTCCAATAATCCCGTCTATCCTTCCCTCTTACTCCCATCGGCTGATGCTTCCACGCTTAAAGTCGTTTTGCGATTACGTCTGTCGTACTTTGCTACCTTTAAAACATCGAATCATAGGTATCCTCGGTAATCTCGTTTTCTAAATCTTATACTCTTACTAAAAGTAAAACACTTTGCGTTGTAAAAAATTGTACGCTGTATTTAAAATGAAATGAACAATTGTCCGTCCTTGTTTCGAAGCAAGCTCACCTTTCTCTCCGCAGTTACTCTATGATCCGTGTGACCCTACGAAAAGGCACTTCCACCACTTAAACCACATATTGGAATAAGTGTATGTGTGGAAGCGTACGTATAATCCTATATACCTATTCCGTAGTCCCTTGAAATATTGCTCGTCGCTCCCTAGAAGATGTACGATGCGTTATTGTTGAAAGCATCGGAGCGAAAATTTCGGTGTCTGGATGTATCCCTCTGTTCTCCGCCCTATGGCTAGGCGCGACGTCCTCTCGTCTCCTCGTCCTCTTTTCCCACCGACCCTCGCTCCTCTTCTCATCCTTACTCACTGTATGCCATTCGCACGCGACATCCTCAAACCCCCATCGAGACCGAA